>NW_027638318.1:200000-250402 GCF_951216825.1 Electrona antarctica
TAGTCCAGACCCATGGTTCTCCATAGTCCAGACCCATGGTTCTCCATAGTCCAGACCCACGGTTCTCCATAGTCCAGACCCATGGTTCTCCATAGTCCAGACCCATGGTTCTCCATAGTCCAGACCCATGGTTCTCCATAGTCCAGACCCACGGTTCTCCATAGTCCAGACCCATGGTTCTCCATAGTCCAGACCCATGGTTCTCCATAGTCCAGACCCATGGTTCTCCATAGTCCAGACCCATGGTTCTCCATAGTCCAGACCCACGGTTCTCCATAGTCCAGACCCATGGTTCTCCATAGTCCAGACCCATGGTTCTCCATAGTCCAGACCCATGGTTCTCCATAGTCCAGACCCATGGTTCTCCATGGTTCTCCATGGTTCTCCATGGTTCTCCATGCATGGTTCTCCATGGTTCTCCATGGTTCTCCATGCATGGTTCTCCATGGTTCTCCATGGTTCTCCATGGTTCTCCATGGTTCTCCATAGTCCAGACCCATGGTTCTCCATAGTCCAGACCCATGGTTCTCCATGGTTCTCCATGGTTCTCCATAGTCCAGACCCATGGTTCTCCATAGTCCAGACCCATGGTTCTCCATGGTTCTCCATGGTTCTCCATAGTCCAGACCCATGGTTCTCCATAGTCCAGACCCATGGTTCTCCATGGTTCTCCATGGTTCTCCATAGTCCAGACCCATGGTTCTCCATAGTCCAGACCCATGGTTCTCCATGGTTCTCCATGGTTCTCCATGGTTCTCCATGGTTCTCCATGCATGGTTCTCCATAGTCCAGACCCAATGGACCCATGGTTCTCCATGGTTCTCCATAGTCCATACCCAATGCATGGTTCTCCATGGTTCTCCATGGTTCTCCATGGTTCTCCATGGTTCTCCATAGTCCAGACCCAATGCCCGAGTCTCTAGAAGCGAAACAGAACAACGCCTTTCAAATATAGAGTGATGTCAAAGCTGTGAGACTGACCTTTCCTGAAGACTTGACTCCTCTGATGAGACAGAGAAACACGACCACCCATGAGATAGCGAGGCAGCCCAGGAGAGGTAGCCTCACCTCGCCAAAGTTACCGATGTCATCTGAGATGTTCAGCACATAGTTTCTGACGACGAGGGAGGGGGAGAGAGAGGGATTAATTAAAAGGGAAAATGAGAAACATTAAATACATACAGACATGTCAGTGTACAATGTCAAACTGTAAGAAGGCACTTTAGAGCAGAGGCTCTCAAACTATGGGTGGACTCGGGAGTCGGGACCCCAAGTGGGGTCACGGGAAGATGAAGTTGGGGTTGCAACTGAAAAAAGAAACATGCATCCTTCCCATTACGTCTGTCTTATTTGTTTTTAAAAAGTTTTCTTTCTTTCTTTCATTTTTTTTAAGGTTCTGGCAAAAGATTGCTTCCATGCAATTCCATTTCCAAATGTGTTCAGAAACACTTTTCTGTAACACAATATCAGCAGGAATCACTGCATTCTTCTCACTCCAATTCAAGGCTACCAATTCATGATTTATAATATTAAAATATGCTTTATTTCAATTTAAAAAAATCATGTGTAGCCTCGCCAAAAACCTACCCCCATAAAATGGGCTTGTGGTATAAAAACATTTGAGAATCCCACCTGTAGGCTGGGGGATATATGGTCCCACCTGTAGGCTGGGGGATATATGGTCCCACCTGTAGGCTGGGGGATATATGGTCCCACCTGTAGGCTGGGGGATATATGTTTGACAGGGCGAGAGGCTAAAGCTAAGGGCTGGACACAAAATAGCCTTTATATTTCCAGTGGTTCGGCGGAAGAGTTCTCTTTGTTTTTCTGTTGTTGCTGCATGTTGAGAGCTGTCTGCTCTGTGTGTTTTGTGGTAGGCTACGACCAACAGTAAGTAGCCTGTTCAAATGACTTGATCATTAATAAAGCTGACTAACAATGGAGGAGTTGGTATTGAATCACTTGGGGCAAACGCTACAATAATAGAAGGAGAATTGTCCAGATATAGCCATGCACGCACGGCTGCAGCCCATATTTCAAGGCTGGAGTGTGGCACAGCGAACAGCAGCCATACCAAAACAATGGCTTACTTCAACAGACAGAGGGGGAAGAAACAAGTGGCCCTTTCTTCATGGTGTGCTGAGAGAACCACCCAGACCTCAGAACATACAAGCTGTGCATAATTGCATAATACTTGTTAATGCCAGCACTGTGTTTGAATAACCTATCATGTACACATGAAGGAAGTGTGAGTGTGTTTGCAGAACTACATAACGGTTATCCAAAGATTGAAGCCATGAAGCCTCAGATCTCCCTGAGGGGGAGGATTCCCCTAATGTAAATGTTTGTTTTCTAATGCAGGAGGATTTTATTCCAAGTTGTTACATTTAAACTGTTCGTCATGAGCATTTGTGGATATGCCAGTTGTCTTCTCAAGTCTTAACCCATTTTGGGCGGGAACCCCTTTTGGTGTTAGCATTATGTTATGCTTTAGCTATTGAAAAATAGCAGATCTACAAGCTCATAGCACGCCACAGAGTGGCGCGCTATGAGCTTGTAGGTCTGCTATTTTTGAAAAATCGAAGAACGACTGACATAGAAACATGGCTTTTTCAGAAAACTGTCAGGATGTAGAAGACATTTTTAGAATCTGATCTCAGGTCAACATTTTTGAGGGTTAATACTGATCTGATCTGAGCTCACACATATATAAAATATATCACATGAAGGGCTCTATTCAGGTTTCTATGGTGTGTGCCTATAAAAACAATCACTTTACTGCACTACTTCAACTGCAGAAAAAAAGGAGTCTGACTTTCTTTAAAAGTGAACTGCGAGAAATGCTAATCCAGGTTGTTGCTCAAAAATGAGTGTTTGAAAAATGAACCAAGAATGCACTAAGCAGTAGGCGCTCTGAAGCCCTTCTGCATGCTGATTAGCGCTTAGCCACGATTAGCCAAACAACCAACCATTCACCTTGTTTAATCCACATTGGTATTCACAAATCAATGACAAAATCACTAAAACGTTTCCATTCACAGTATGGAACTCTGGAACTGGAACTCTGGAACTTTTATATACAGCGTGTAAACAGCGTTGTTTGATTGGAGCATGTTTTGTAGAGCCTTTTCACCATGTCCAGCTGCCCATTAGAGCATCTGAGCTTCAACATAATAAGTCAACAATGAGCATGGAATCAACACGTATTTAAGCCTGGAGTCCCTATTTCGGGCATGTCATTGCAGTCAAAGAAATTCCCCTCCAAAATTCAAAAGGTTCAAAAAATTCTCCGAAAATGTTCCCTTAATTTTCATTTCGTTTTACTCAACATATTGTTTTTAATGGGAGTAGCTAGCAATTCAGAGCTGGAGCCAGGCTACCGAAAATGGAGCGTTTTAAAAAAAAATCACGAAGAAAAGCACATTTTTTGCGATCTGCGTGTGACAGTATGACAGTATGATATAGGGCCTGTGTGCATTTTATCAATGAAGCAATGAATCATGCATTGTTCTGAAACTTCAACCACAGCGTTTCTAACACATCTCTTTACCTCCAGTACTCTTCGCTGGGGCTGGTCCTCTTGGTCTTGTTGACCACTTCTGTGACGCCCGCCGCCACCACGCTGGAGGTAGCGTTGGCCAACTTGGCAATGGACTTGACCAGGCTGGTGTTGAGAGTCCCGCTGCTAGAGTCCATCACGCCCACACAGGCGGGCGTGTTCCAGGGGTTGCTGCAGTAGGTCCATGGCAGCAGGTTGGTCATGGACGTGAAGAAGTAGTAGAAGCTGATGCAAATGACCACGTTGTAGTAAATGCCGATGTATGTCGACACCACCATCATGCCGTAGCCCACACCTGGAGTCGAACAGAGATAGAGACGTTAGTAAGACAATATAATGGTCAAAATTATTAAATAGCCATGTCACAGCATCACAGGGAATACATTTTAAGATTTAATTGGTGACATTAAAGGCAATAAATTGACTCGCACAAACATTGCGATTATACTACAACTGCCTCGGCTACCAGTGAGGAGACACATAGTGCCTCCATCCTCTCATTCGACACCCCCGCTGACTTTTTTCTTTTTATTTATTTCTTTAGCCTTGTAATAAGTGGGACAATCAACAGAGAGTGGGTCATTATTGAGAAATAAACCCTGCTTATTTCTCAATAATGGCCCGCTCCCCATTGATAATCCCTTGCATATAGTTCCTTTAATTTTACTCTGTGTCAATGTTCTGTTATTGTCTAAGCACTTTGTAACATTGTTAAGAAAAGTGCTGTTGACCATGTCATCACAGTACTGTACCATCTACAGTACTGTATTGTGGGATGGATATGGGACTGGGATATTAGGAAAACACAAATTCAGTGAAATAGGCAAAACATGCAACCGTGACAGTTGTAGTAGGAGCTTTTTCATGTCCAACATGTGCAAAAGTGTTGCTTTCCATTGCACCTGGCAGACACACAATGCATTACTAAGGCCTCAGAGCCGCGTTCAAGAGCACTTCAGCATTCTATGACCACAGGTGTCTATGATTACCAGCACCAACACAACGGTTGCACAGCAACAATTCAACTCAGAGTGAGAGAAGTGCTGTCACGTGACTGATGATGGAATGTGGACGTGACTGAGAACCAGGCAATGTTGGCAAGTTCAAAACATGGCTGAAGATGTCTTGAACCCTGCGAGGCGTGCCTGACAGAAGTGACGGCCAAGCGAGTGCCTGAGCAGAGTGGTCCGAAGCCCGCTTCTGCCGACTCAGCGCTGTCCAATTAGCGTAATTATGTGTACATTAAATTGGTTATGATCCGACATCGTCAAAGTGGTAACTGAAAGGGTGTCCTGTCATTGGATGCCAATGGTATCTGAAATGACACGAGTTGGGAGCAAGAACGCAATCATTTTATCTGTAGCTCAGAAGGTCAGCCAACGTTTTTCAAGATGGCAAATGGAGCAAAAAAGAGAACGCAACGATCAAATGAATCTGGAAAGTGTTTGGTTGGGTTAAAAAAAAAGAATCTGCCAAAAAAAGATGGTGACAAAAGGTAGAAAAAGCCATGACATGAGTATCTGTTCATACCTCTATGTCAAGTCTGATCTGATGGCTTACACAGACAGCCCCCACTGGGGGTGGCAGGGGCTCAGGGGTAGAGTAGAGTGGCCAGTAACGTTCCCAATTAGATCCCGGGCTCCCCCAGAGTTAGTGTTGAAGTGTCCTTGAGCAAGACTCTGAATTGTGCAGGTTGGTGCCTTGCATGGTTTCCTCCACAATCGGTGTATGAATATGTGGGTGAATGTAATGCACAACCTATGTAAAGCGCTTTGGATAAAGGAGCTATATAAATGCACCATTTACCAGTTATGTACAGCACATCTTAGCGAGCAGCTCCCAAATGTGGATAGTGGATAGTCCCAATGTATGGATGAATGGACCACTGTAAAGCTTTTTTGAGTAGGCACGTAGTGCATAGAAAACTCTCAAAACTAGTCTTTCACACACACACACACACACACACACACACACACACACACACACACACACACACACACACACACACACACACACACACACACACACACACACACACACACACACACACACACACACACACACACACACACACACACACACACACACACACACACACACACACACACACACACACACACACACACACACACACACACACACACACGCACACGGCACATCCGGTATGAACGCATCGTGGGCGTCACAAGTGGATGCACTGACCTTTGAACATCGGGCTGATCTTCCAGACTCCTAGACAGCCCTGGCTGGCAAACTGACCGAAGGACAGTTCCAGGAAGAACAGGGGGATCCCACAGAACACCAGCATGATGAAGTATGGCAGCATGAAGGCACCTGGACAACGCACGCACCAAGACAAGCAAGTCAGTCACACTTCCAGGTCCACGGTTACATCATTAGTGTTAGTGCCATGTCCCCCAAAACCACTGGTTCTCAAACCCTTTCATTTCAAGGACCCCCAGTTAGGGCCACGGGACTCCCATAACTCTGAGAGTGTACACATTGAACCAAATTGTACACTCTCAGTCTGAGAGTTACCAGTTTAGCTGTGGACTCCCTGGAACCCCCTCAAGAACCCCTGGGGGTCCCAGACCCCACTTTGAGAACCCACATACCAGCTGTAGGACAGCGGTTCTCAAAGTGGGGTGTGGGGACACCCAGGGGTCCTTGGGGGGGTTCCAGGCGTTCCCCAGTTACTATAGCATCACAATCATTTCCATATTTTATACATTGTCAGGTTGGCTATTATAGCAGACATCATAAACAAGCTCACAGCGAGTCACAGTTTTCAAATCTTGAAAGCGGCGGTGGCTCAGGGGTAGAGTGGCTGGATGGAAACCGCAAGCTTGCCAGTTCGAACCCGGGCTCCCCCAGAGTTAGCATCGAAGTGTCCTTGAGCAAGACTCTGAACCGCTAATTGCTCCTGATGTGCTGGTTGGTGCCTTGCATGGTTTCCGCTGCCATCGGTGTATGAATGTGCGTGTGAATGGGTGAATGTAATGCACAATCTCTGTAAAGCGCCTTGGATAAAGGCGCTATATAAATGCACCATTTACCATTTACCAAAAATGGTGAATCATTCTGAAACAGTGGTTAAAAACCCCGCTAAAATGTACCCAGTACAACTAATTCTCAGACCAGAACATCACAACCTGCTGATAAAAAGACAAACAAGAGCATACGTACACCTTCTACGGGGGCTTCTGTGACCGCTAAACATACAAGTACAAGTACAGTAAACATACAACATACAAGTTTTCACTGCAAATATTTGCAGTGAAAACATGTGAACATAAGAGGGACTGATGCCAAGGAAAGGACTTGGAATATTGGCACGGTTAAGAGGTTACTTGACCGAATTAAACTATACAGACTTTAAATGGTGCTGGTGGATCTCCAAACACAGGACAATCTGGGGTGTTGGACCAGTAAGGGTCTGCATTTACTTTCAGAATTAAATACATAAAGAACGTTTAGTAGTCAATCTAACTCTACAGCTGTCCTTTAAACCAGACACAAATCTAATTGCTTTTGGCAGGGAAGTATCACAGAAAATAACCGTATAGTATAGTGATACCTTGGTCTTACAATTCCTTGATATGTTTCAAAATTAAACATATCTGAAAAATTATAAAATATGAAGTAGCATATGTTATTCGTCTCTGTCGGGTGGAAACCATTATGTCCAAAACTGTTACTTCTCAGGATTCAAATTCAAAATGAGCAAAAGTAGATTGTTAGATTGTTAGATGTGACAACTACAAAACCAGGGTTTTGAGCCCTAAAAGTAATCACAAACTGTGACACAACTTTCACAGGAACAGCAAATTGTTAATACGTTATAGCATCATCCAAGAGGAGTCAATGAAGGCAGAGCATAGAGAAAGGAGCCCACATTTTGTTGAAGGTTTCAGGTTGTCTCCTAACATTAAACAGGATCTTGTTGAAGGTTTCAGGTTGTCTCCTAACATTAAACAGGATCTTGTTGAAGGTTTCAGGTTGTCTCCTAACATTAAACAGGATCTTGTTGAAGGTTTCAGGTTGTCTCCTAACATTAAACAGGATCTTGTTGAAGGTTTCAGGTTGTCTCCTAACATTAAACAGGATCTTGTTGAAGGTTTCAGGTTGTCTCCTAACATTAAACAGGATCTTCTCAGGAGTACAATAAGAAGAAAGTCCAACCAATGTTTATTGTGACGGGGAATTTTCTGATTTCCAATTTACAAGGATAGTTTTTCTCCCAGCTGTGCTGGCGAGAAAATAAAATATCTCTAGTTCTGAATGTTAACATTGAATACATCTCCCAATATCCAAATCCCGGGGTCAAAATTAAGGAACATACCTCCTCCATTTCTGTAGCAGAGGTAGGGAAACCTCCAGACGTTTCCCAGGCCCACGGCGTAGCCCACGCTGGTCAGGACAAACTCAATCTGGTTCCCCCAGTTCCCTCTCCGCGTGTTCTCGTCTGTCTTCGCGGGCTCACCTGGAACAGCTCCATTCTACAGCAGAAAGAGAGAGAGAGAGAGAGAGAAAGAGCGGGTGAGCATATATGAGATTTAAACACGAGACAGACAAGACGTCGGCAAGGAACATACCGTATATGGCAAAAGTTAAAGGAGACTAGCCATTTATTTTCTTTTGTTTAATGCTGATGACAATATATTATGTTTGAACCACTGTTGGTGGCGAAAAAAAACGAAAACAAAAAAGATTATATAGAGCACAATGGCTTTAAGCAGGTAGGTGGGGTTAAACGTCGTCCTGGTCAAGGTGGAAGCCACAGACTGACGACATTCTGCAGACTTATTTTCAACATCATCTACTACAGATGTAAACAAAAAAATATAATCGTCGAGCAATCTAAATAAGTAATTCAGCAATTCACCCGCCGTGTGTGGTCGGACCCGAGGAGCTTCTTTTTTTTTTCAATGATCAATGGATATATGATCGACATTTTACGGAGAAAACAGCTAGTCCGGAATTCACCTTCAAAATAGTACTGATGTTGTAGAGAAAAGTCTAAAGCCCAAGTCATCATATTATGCTGAACATTTTTGTTGTATTGTAAAGTATAAAACAGGCTTTAAACAAACACGCACGCACGCACGCGCGCACGCACGCACGCACGCACGCACGCACGCACGCACGCACGCACGCACGCACGCACGCACGCACGCACGCACAGCACGCACGCACGCACAGCACGCACACACGCACAGCACTGTATGTGAGTTAGTGGTCATGCCACTATGGCATGTTATCTGTGGCATGAGGTAAGTGCACTGGAGCAGACAGGATGCAAAGTGAAATCAGCGCCTTGGGAACAGCTGATAAGCATTTGGTCTTGTCGTCCTGATTTCAAGTTTCTCCTCTCGTCTCCTGCACTGTTCCACTTGCTCCCTCCCTCCCTCGCTCCCTACCTCCCTCCATCCATCCATCACTCCATCTGCCAGAGTCAGATGGTCCGTCTCTCCTGATTCTCTAGAACCTCAGCTGTGTCCGTCTGCCCTTGTGAACTTTTTTACTCAAGGGAAATCATTTTGACTTGAAAAGTTACCTATGGAAGTGGTTCTCAAACTTTTTTTAATTTCAAGGACCTCTTATGCATTAGGCCACAGAAAGCCCATCAATCTGAATGTGCAAACGTAACCAAATGGACCCATAAGGGACTAGGGCCCTATTATTTACCAGTGCCTTAGCCGTTGGCACTACCCTACCCGTCGCCCTTGAATTACTGGCAGGGCAGCTTGCACTGTCCCTACATTCATTATGCCGACTCCGTTATTTGCGCCTGGGGTGTGTTGTTACGCTTTCCCTAAAATTGCTATCTTGCCCACACACCTTTGGGAAAGGCCATAGGGGCATTCTAACACCACACGCTATGCCACATTTGTTTGGTAGAGCGCGTGCCTGCAATGAACATGTCCGGAGTTGAGACCGGAGAGGTCTCCTTCTCTCCTACTTCTCCACAAATCTCTGTGATTCTAATTTTCCTATAATCAGCAGCAGTGAGTGTCAATTGTGTTGATATAAGATGATCTATGTCTATTCAAAGAAGATCCATCTTGGGCCTTTTCCCAAAGGTGTGTAGACAAGATAGCAATTTTAGGGAAAGCGTAACAACATTCCCACAGCCACACCTCCAGGCGTAAATAACAGAGTCTGACCTACAGTACATTTGACTGAAAACACAGAATACAGAGATATTATGTTATAATTGTGACCATTACAACAGAGAACTGTCATTATATACACCGAAAGTAACATGTTTTGTTGTAGATTGATTGTTAACGATTTGTCTGTGCTTCAAAAAATCCACGAAACAGTCCTTCAAAGAATGTAGAGCAACGGTTTGTGTTTCTAACAAAGCTAAGCTGACAGATACTGGACTAATGAAGCCATAATGTGGGGGGTGCTAATTACTCGACAACCTAGACGTTATTGTGCAGTCAAGTTCACACTGCAGCAAGAAAGTGTGATTTATATATTTTGATTACAAGTTGTTGGAGTGACTCCAGGCCCACTGGACACATGGCAAGCAGTCTGTGAAAACTCACTACATATGCAGGGAGGCACGCACACACACACGCACACGCACACACACACACACACACACACACACACACACACACACACACACACACACACACACACACGCAGAGGGCCATTTCTCCCAGCACAACAGACTGCGTCTGTCAAAGGAACCAGACGTCGAGTCCTATTCAGCGGAGAAATATATCAACAACAAACGCAGCCAACAACTGAAAAACAATCATATTTTCGCCCTGCTGCGATGCAGTTTGTCTTTGGTTCAGGCTGTGACAAAAGAAAAACAAAATGACTAAAATGGATGAGAAAACACAGACAAACAGCTGGCAAGTCGTTCCACAGAACATTATCATCGCTGTCGGGCAGAAAGCTCTTATCTCCAATTCTCTGTATTTCAAAAAAGTTTTAAATAAATCCTGTTCCTGCATACAATACATAGCAACAGGTTCTGGCTTTGTTGCTATATAAATAGCAACGTCTGAAACGACACGGATGCATTCCCGGTTTCAAAAGGTATAACAACGTAGGCTTTCCCGGTTAAGTACCGAAAATAGCCGATCGGCTATTTTGGAAAGAAATGTGAAAGTGAAAGAGGTTAAGTCTGTCTCTGAGTTTTATACATATTTAACCAATGAAAAGCATTAACAAGAGCTTGTGACTCAATGCCTACATTGGATCCATTGGCACACAGATCATTTTTGAGTGGTGCAACCACTCCTACGTATCTGGAGTTTTGTGCAGTGTCTCTGGCTGGCTGACTGTGTCCCTGTGTCCCTGGCTGTGTCCCTGTGTCCCTGGCTGTGTCCCTGTATCCCTGTGTCCCTGGCTGTGTCTCTGTGTCCCTGGCTGTGTCCCTGTGTCCCTGGGTCCGAGCACGAAAATAGCGTTTGGTTGGTTTTCATCACCAAGTGTCACTGTTGTGCAGCCTAACACACACACAGCGACACACATATTAACTGTATATATTTTACAACGCTTTTGGTCATACAAGGCTTCTGCCCGACAGTGACAATGATATAATGTTTATCTCTGGTCCTGGCTGTGGCCAACTGTCAGCAGAAGAAAACTAAACTAAACTAAACAAAACACAACATGCTTGAGCTGTCTTGGTGTTGGGACAGGTGGGACCGACAAGACGAAGGACAAGAGCAAACACAGGTGTTGTTGATAAAGAAATGCTCAGAGTGACCCCATCGGTCGTGTGTGTGTGTGTGTGTGTGTGTGTGTGCGTGCGTGCGTGCGCGCCCTCGCACTGAACCCACTGTCACAGTGGGTGATGGTGACACACAATGTCACCATCTGGAGTTGTCTTTGGAAGGACAATGTTTATCAGTGTGTGTGTGTGTGTGTGTGTGTGTGTGTGTGTGTGTGTGTGTGTGTGTGTGTCGTGTACATATTCTTGTTGCACCCATTGCTACAGTACTTTGTTATATCACATCTGGCCTCGCCAACAGCAACCAAGTGTGTGTGGCTCTTCCAGTCACACACACATTACGCGCGCACACACACACACACACACACACACACACACACACACACACACACACACACACACACACACACACACACACACACACACACACACACACACACACACACACACACACACACACACACACACACACACACACACACACACACACACACACACACACACACACACACACAGCCCACCTGTGAGTCTTAACAGAGCAGCAGTGTACTGTAGAGAGTCACACGCTGGGAATAACAATGAACACTCCACTACTTCCTCACTGCAACTCACCCAGACGTTCCCCAGACACACACACGCTGCAACTCACCCAGACGTTCCCCAGAACACTCCACTACTTCCTCACTGCAACTCACCCAGACGTTCCCCAGAACACTCCACTACTTCCTCACTGCAACTCACCCAGACGTTCCACTCCACTACTTCCTCACTGCAACTCACCCAGACGTTCCACTCCACTACTTCCTCACTGCAACTCACCCAGACGTTCCACTCCACTACTTCCTCCCTGCAACTCACCCAGACGTTCCACTCCACTACTTCCTCACTGCAACTCACCCAGACGTTCCACTCCACTACTTCCTCCCTGCAACTCACCCAGACGTTCCCCAGACACACTCCACTACTTCCTCACTGCAACTCACCCAGACGTTCCCCAGACACACTCCACTACTTCCTCACTGCAACTCACCCAGACGTTCCCCAGACACACTCCACTACTTCCTCACTGCAACTCACCCAGACGTTCCCCAGACACACTCCACTACTTCCTCACTGCAACTCACCCAGACGTTCCCCAGACACACTCCACTACTTCCTCACTGCAACTCACCCAGACGTTCCCCAGACACACTCCACTACTTCCTCACTGCAACTCACCCAGACGTTCCCCAGACACACTCCACTACTTCCTCACTGCAACTCACCCAGACGTTCCCCAGACACACACACACTCCACTACTTCCTCACTGCAACTCACCCAGACGTTCCCCAGACACACACACACTCCACTACTTCCTCACTGCAACTCACCCAGACGTTCCCCAGACACACACACACTCCACTACTTCCTCACTGCAACTCACCCAGACGTTCCCCAGACACACACACACACACTCCACTACTTCCTCACTGCAACTCACCCAGACGTTCCCCAGACACACACACACACACTCCACTACTTCCTCACTGCAACTCACCCAGACGTTCCCCAGACACACACACACACACTCCACTACTTCCTCACTGCAACTCACCCAGACGTTCCCCAGACACACACACACACACTCCACTACTTCCTCACTGCAACTCACCCAGACGTTCCCCAGACACACACACACACACTCCACTACTTCCTCACTGCAACTCACCCAGACGTTCCCCAGACACACACACACACACTCCACTACTTCCTCACTGCAACTCACCCAGACGTTCCCCAGACACACACACACACACTCCACTACTTCCTCACTGCAACTCACCCAGACGTTCCCCAGACATAGTCCTGTACCTGCCTGTAGACCAATGAACACTCCACTACATCCTCACTGCAACTCACCCAGACGTTCCCCAGACACACACACACACGCTGTGTACAATGGACTGTTCACTGCAACTCACCCAGACGTTCCCCAGACACACACACGCACACACAGACACACACACACACACACACACACACACTCCACTACTTCCTCACTGCAACTCACCCAGACGTTCCCCAGACACACACACGCTGTGTACAATGGACTGTGTACGTGTTGACAACACAAAACCAACAAGGATAGTGAGTGAGCGAGTGAGTGAGTGAGTGAGTGAGTGGGTGGGTGAGTGAGTGAGTGAGTGGGTGAGTGAGTGAGTGAGTGAGTGGGTGGGTGGGTGAGTGAGTGAGTGACTGAGTGAGTGAGTGGGTGGGTGAGTGAGTGAGTGAGTGGGTGGGTGAGTGAGTGAGTGGGTGAGTGAGTGAGTGGGTGAGTGAGTGAGTGAGTGGGTGAGTGAGTGAGTGAGTGAGTGGGTGGGTGAGTGAGTGAGTGAGTGAGTGAGTGGGTGGGTGAGTGAGTGAGTGAGTGAGTGAGTGAGTGAGTGGGTGGGTGGGTGAGTGAGTGAGTGAGTGAGTGAGTGGGTGGGTGAGTGAGTGAGTGGGTGAGTGAGTGAGTGGGTGGGTGAGTGAGTGAGTGAGTGAGTGAGTGAGTGAGTGAGTGAGTGGGTGAGTGGGTGGGTGGGTGGGTGAGTGAGTGAGTGAGTGAGTGAGTGAGTGAGTGAGTGAGTGAGTGAGTGAGTGAGTGAGTGGGTGAGTGAGTGAGTGAGTGAGTGAGTGGGTGAGTGAGTGAGTGAGTGAGTGAGTGAGTGAGTGAGTGAGTGAGTGAGTGAGTGAGTGGGTGAGTGAGTGAGTGGGTGAGTGAGTGAGTGGGTGAGTCGATTCATAGCCCGATTCATAGTCCAGTTTTCAGTGAAGAGGTGACCACTCACCACTTAAAACATCTCTCTGTTACTAACCACCGTTTTGGTGGTCAACTCTTCACCGAAAGGAAGGCCTTAAGGAACAAGTGTTGCAATTATGCCTCGTTTTCGTCAGAGGAAGCCAAATACACCTTCAAAGTCTGTTCCCAAACAGCCTGCTAGTGATGATGCATTTCCTCTACTAGAAATCAAAATCACAAATAGCTTTCTTTCTAATTATAAATTATGGAACGAACAATCCAAAAGTAAATAAGAAATCACACCTGTGTGAAGTGAGGGGCACTAATATATTAAAGTTTAACTCATGCTGATTAGGTGATGTAATGGTGATATAAAACAAACGGTGCAAACTCAAACATTAAACGCCATTAACAATAAAGAGACAATATGACGTAAACGACACATTATGACGTAAATGTTCCCTTTATTGTCAATGCGTTTACTAAACAAACTTTGAACTAAAGACAAACATTAAACCTGTGTATAGGAGGGGCTAGCACCCCTCAAAAATACACACATACACTCGAAACAAGTGTATATTGTGTACAAGCTCATAAGATTGGCGCAAATTATGATAGAAATGACCGATCGGTCGGCCTATATAGGGCATGCCTCCAGATCTTTCTCCGTCTCTCTCCCTCACTCCCTCCCTGTCTGGATCTTCCCTAATCTCTACCGCCTCCTTGCCCAGGTGTTCCAGCCTTGTGTTGCACTCCCAAAAATCCCCCTGGCCAGCGACTGAACACAGACTTCCGTCTCTAGTTTCCATCGATGTGTTGGAAAGACGGACCATCTGCGCTTTATGTAAGATCACACATGGCCTCATCTCTCTCTCTCCATTATGTCTCTGTGTTGTAGCTTCTGCCTTCTCACTGTGTCCCAGCAGCAGTGACTTCAGGCAATGTCTCCCATGAGTTAACGTGGATTACAGACGTACACACGTACATATGTACATATGAGTTCTGTGTCAGGCATGCCCAAATATGGAGTGTTGTGATGTCAGAATAGGTCAGCTCCATATATGGAGCCTGCTGGGCAGGGGCCCTGTCCAGAGCCCGGGAAGAGGCAAAAAGGAGGCACTGGAGCAGCTCAGACAATTTAGGCCCTTAGTTTGATAACAGGGTGCAAGTAAGAAGTGACAACGTTTCGATGTTTCAGTTACATCTTCGTCAGCTCATAGCCCGAGGGGGCAGAGGCCTTTTGTGGCGGTTCTGGAAAACCGTGGGTCTGACCGACTCGACACCGGGCACTGCACTCCCTGTGGGGGTGTGGAACACGTGGGTCTGACCGACTTGACACCGGGCACTGCACTCCCTGTGGGGGTGTGGAACCCCCTGTGGGGGTGTGAGACACGTGTGTTTGAAGTCAGTGCCTACAGACAGACAGAGACGTGGTGCATTAATTGATCGAAAAAAAACATCACACTCCTGTGAAGTGAGGGGCACTCTTATCATCATACATCATCACATACTCATCATCACTTTTGCCGTCCTCAAATTTCTGTCCTCACTTTTTAAGTCCTCGGCCAATCAAATCATCGCTATGGGGTACACACTGACACACAAAGCTGGGCATAGGAGGGGCTCAACAACAGCCCAGGAGGAATATTATTTTGGATAATCCCAGCCAGACTACAAAACAAGGCCCTGAGCATGAACGTGCCAATGTTTAACCTGCAAATGTCATTTGGGACTAAAGTCTGAAATAGTTTGTGTTTATAATCAATTCTTTAGAAACTCCAAACCTGAAAAATAAAATAAAAACTTTTACAGTAAACACACTCATGCACACACGGATGGTAGTTGCATGATTGCATGTAATCTGTATGGATAAGATTCTCCTCTCTCCTTCCCACGATTGTTACGGGAAGGGGCAGTACACACACACACACACAGAGGAGAGCCCATGCAGGGAATACATGCACACACCTAATACATGGTATACATGACACACGCACAGACGCACAGGACCCATTATTTTGAGCAAATCAAGCATATATCTTAAATCGTCTATAATGGTCTAATGGTGCCTATTGTAGTTAGTTGTGCTTCATCTTACATTTAAATAATGAATCATTTCTCATTATCATTACGATGATTTGCTCGGATCATTTTGGTGCACCCTCGTGAATGTCATGCCAGAGCGGTGGCATCCATCCACCGCTCTGAATATTCTATTCAATCTATTGATTGAATAGAATATATGAAAACTTTGAAAACAGCAAGTACAAGTTCACAAGCTGTGCTATAACTGGATAACGCACTGGATCACAGGCAAGGTGTTACGTGACTAGTGAGGTGGGATGTGGGCCTCATTTAGGCAAACAATATCATGGTTCACACCAGCTAAAGGAAAGGTGAACCTGATGCTGCAGTGTCCCTGTACCATCCTCGTTTTAACAACTTTTAACTGTACGTAATGTATATGTATAGGACCGTTTTTGAGTGGTGTAAACCACTCCTACAACTGGCTTTGTTAGTCTGTGCAGAAAAAATGAGCATGGTTGCTATGTTAACCCTGTTCTTGAGTGGTGTAAACCACTCCTACAACTGGCTTTGTTAGTCTGTGCAGAAAAAATGAGCATGGTTGCTATGTTAACCCTGTTCACCCGGGTGTGATTTCATTACGTCAGACATGATTTCATTACGTCAGACCTTACACCACTCAGTTCACACGGGTGTGATTTTTATTGATACAACGAAGAATCCAAAAGGGCATAAATGGTTAAAGTCAAGGCCTGACACCTGAATGACACTGTCACACAACGTAAGTCACATTTATATGTGACATAATGTGAAAGTTCTTTCCTATCACTCAAGAGGACAAATCCAAGAATGGAAGACTAGAAGACACAATCCATACATCCAATTACCCGTCTCACCGGGTTTTGTAACGAGCCCATAAAAATGGATGATAGTAGTTAAGTATACAGTACGATTCACATTAAAATATGGGTCATGGGTTTCTGGAGGCATGCCTTCCCATAATGCCTCATCAGCTATACCTCTGGATCGCCTCAAAGAGCAAGGGTGGTTTTGTGTTTGTTTAATGAATCTGAAAAGAGGATGGAGGGGGAGAGAGAGGACGACAGACAAGACACAGACTGAGAGATAGACAAAGGCGAATACAACGGTATAGTAGTAGCATCAAACCAGGTTGCCTAAACCAGTGCTTCTCAAACTTTATAGTGCCAAGGCAAGGATCCCCAGCAAATTGATATACCTAAAATGTTTATTTTTTTATAACAAAATGAAAAAATAAAAGCAGATGTATAAACTCGCAGCATGGCATGAAGTGACGCACTGTGAGCTTGTATATCTGCTCTTTTTGAGAGAGAGAATCAGTCACATTCGAGGCACTGGGCAGCGTTGTACACAAACAATACAGTTCTGTCATTGTATAGATTTTCTGGAGCTGTTTGATAAATGTAGGATTTCTATTGATGCCCAATGGGAGCTTATACATTCCTGCGTTTGCTCTCAGCACCATTGCTCACTCATCTCCTCTACTCTACTCCCCTGCAGCAAAAAGAAAGTACTTCAGCAAGCCTGAATAACCACTTACCGTCCTATGTACCAAAGATAATTGGCAGAACTGTCCTCCGCATGCACAGATGTATGTGTGCACACACACACACACAAAACCGCTTTGACAGACAGCAGTGTTAACCTCTCAAGCTCCTCTGCTGACAGCAGTCGCCCGGTCAGTGAGGTGTAACACACACACACACACACACACACACACACACACACACACACACACACACACACACACACACACACACACACACACACACACACACACACACACACACACACACACACACACACACACACACACACACACACACACACACACAGCTTATGGCAGCAGATGTTGGCGAGTTCTGAGTTGCCTGCCAAACAGCATTTTGGACAGTGAACTGGGTTGCATCCAAACAAGCCTCTCTTTCTTTCTTTCCTTCTTTCCTTCTTTCTTTCTTTCTTTCTTTCTTTCCTTCTTTCCTTCTTTCTTTCCTTCTTTCCTTCTTTCTTTCTTTCTTTCTTTCTTTTGGACTGACTGTACACATAAACGAACAAGTTATGGTATATAATACAGACATAATTAAGCAATATTACACGAGAGGGTGTTCTTTAACGTCATGAATGCAACGCCTGCGGTGCCGTAGGTAGGAAGTATCGCAGAAGTGCATTAATGATGTTAAAGAACACCCTCTCGTGAAATATTGCAATTATACAACAGTTACTTAAAACTAAGAGAATCGCTGAAAAATAATATTTTTTCAATGACAGATGTAGCCACTACGCCCACAAATGTCCCAAGAAACTAGCTAGCCTAGTCTGCTGCGCTCTGAGAGAAAAGCACGGCTGAGTTGTTTGTTTTGATTAGGCGTTGAAATAATGTGGTTTAAGCACGACTAGAAAGCAGTTTCAACCAATCAGATTGCTTCCTCAAAACGACCTGTTGTATAATTAATGATAGTTATCTTTGAAAATAAAGCAAACACTAAAGCAAGTTAACTGATAATGAAAAACAAAAACACTTTTGAGTGAGATCTGTTTCAGACAGCTCTTTAAATAAGGTCTTCTTGAGTTCCCCAGAACTGATGTTTAACTAGAGCAGAGAGATGCTTCAGAGCAGCGTCTTTGATTCAAGTTGACAATATGCGCATCTGCGACCCACAAACAAGCTCCACGTTCTGTCGGCATCACTCAGCCGAACACCATGTACTGGCAATGACTCTATAGTCTCTGCGGAGACTATAGTGCGCAGTGGTGGGCAGCATCAGTAACCCTCTAACCACCTGAGCACACCACCCACATCATGTCTGGATGTTTGGCTTCTTTGCCAAAGTCCATTCCTATACCCCCACAAAAAAAGTTAGATTATGGAGATTAAATCTCCACATTCTAACTTTTTTCGTGAATTAATGCCGTGCGTGATCATACTGCAGTGCGTGATCATACTGCAGTGCGTGATCATACTGCAGTGCGTGATCATACTGCAGTGCGTGATCATACTGCAGCGTCAGACACAAAAGCATCAAAAGTAGCAGATCAGTAGCACTTGTGTTAAGGTAACTCTGAGGGCGGGCGTCCATTTGGGTGAAATGGGTGTGCTCTATGCGTGAGGATCTTTACTGCAGCAGTATAGGAGCATGTGACATTATGTTATCAGCTACATGAGTGGCAAGAGAAGCTGGGCTGGATGGAGCCAGGAGCGATGGAATGGATGGACAGAAGAGATGGAGCCAGGAGCGATGGAATGGAATGGATGGACAGAAGAGAAGCTGGGCTGGATGGAGCCAGGAGCGATGGAATGGATGGACAGAAGAGAAGGAGCCAGGAGCGATGGAATGGATGGACAGAAGAGAAGCTGGGCTGGATGGAGCCAGGAGCGATGGAATGGATGGACAGAAGAGAAGGAGCCAGGAGCGATGGAATGGATGGACAGAAGAGAAGCTGGGCTGGATGGAGCCAGGAGCGATGGAATGGATGGACAGAAGAGAAGCTGGGCTGGATGGAGCCAGGAGCGATGGAATGGATGGACAGAAGAGAAGCTGGGCTGGATGGAGCCAGGAGCGATGGAATGGATGGACAGAAGAGAAGGAGCCAGGAGCGATGGAATGGATGGACAGAAGAGAAGCTGGGCTGGATGGAGCCAGGAGCGATGGAATGGATGGAGCCAGGAGCGATGGAATGGATGGACAGAAGAGAAGCTGGGCTGGATGGAGCCAGGAGCGATGGAATGGATGGACAGAAGAGAAGGAGCCAGGAGCGATGGAATGGATGGACAGAAGAGAAGCTGGGCTGGATGGAGCCAGGAGCCATGGAATGGATGGACAGAAGAGAAGGAGCCAGGAGCGATGGAATGGATGGACAGAAGAGAAGCTGGGCTGGATGGAGCCAGGAGCCATGGAATGGATGGACAGAAGAGAAGGAGCCAGGAGCGATGGAATGGATGGACAGAAGAGAAGGAGCCAGGAGCGATGGAATGGATGGACAGAAGAGAGGCTGGGCTGGGTGGAGCCAGGAGCGATGGAATGGATGGAGCCAGGAGCGATGGAATGGATGGACAGAAGAGAAGCTGGGCTGGATGGAGCCAGGAGCGATGGAATGGATGGAGCCAGGAGCGATGGAATGGATGGACAGAAGAGAGGCTGGGCTGGATGGAGCCAGGAGCGATGGAATGGATGGAGCCAGGAGCGATGGAATGGATGGACAGAAGAGAAGCTGGGCTGGATGGAGCCAGGAGCGATGGAATGGATGGACAGAAGAGAAGCTGGGCTGGATGGAGCCAGGAGCCATGGAATGGATGGACAGAAGAGAAGCTGGGCTGGATGGAGCCAGGAGCCATGGAATGGATGGACAGAAGAGAAAAAAGAACATGTCTTTTCATCGAACATCTGTTCAAACACTGAAAATCAAGGGTCAGGAGGAAAGAGGAGAGAGAGAGAGAGAGAGAGAGAGAGAGAGAGAGAGAGAGAGAGAGAGAGAGAGAGTGAGTGTGCATGCACATGTTTGTGGTGCACACACGTGCATGTCTCTCCCTCTAACCTGTCAGAAAGCGGTGGTATCAGTAAAGGTGAAACATGTTCTTTCTGTACGATGAAGTGTAACGCCGCTGTCAGGCAGAAACCTCTTATCTCCAAGTTTCACGTGTTTATGTTTCTTCATAAATGAATGCCCTACGACGTGATGATCGTGATCATACTAGAGCATCACACACACACACACACACACACACACACACACACACACACACACACACACACACACACATCACCTACGTGATGATCGTGATCATACTAGAGCATCACACTAAAGTATCAAAAGTACCAGATCTACAAGCTCAAAGTACCAGATCTACAAGCTCAAAGTACCAGATCTACAAGCTCAAAGTACCAGATCTACAAGCTCAAAATGAGGCAAGAAGTCCAAAAAGTAACAGTTTTGGACATATGGGGTTTCCACCCAACAGAGACAATAAGAGAGAGAGAGAGAGAGAGAGAGAGAGAGAGAGAGAGATGCAATACCTCTGGGAATGCCAGATGCTTAAAAAAAAAGTTTCAACTAGAAAAAGTGCCCCTCGGGGCACAGGTCTCCACCAGGGCAGGTCAGGTTGTGGCCTCCTGGTGGCACTATAATAAGCCAATGTGAAAAGGGTGCCATTTCTTCTTACGCCTTGGATGGCAATTGGATGATTTGAGGCATTTTCTTCCAAAAATGTGTTTTGCAAAAATCCACCTGTTGGTGGCGCTATAACAGGCCAATGTGAAAAGGGTGGGATATATTCCTCAGCCTAGTAGGAACGTCTGTGAAAGATTTCACCTAAATTGCACGCTGCGTTCATGATTTGATGCTTTTTGTTCAAAACGGGCCAATCTTGCAAATTTTGAAAGCCAATGTTAGCCAATCAGGATGGAATATGAAATATCGGACAGATCTGTCTAGAGCACATATAGAGATACTGTGTAACGATTTTCGGGATTTTTGGACAAAATATTGAGGAGTAATATCAAAAAAATGTGTTTTAGAAAAGTCGGCCTCCTGGTGGCGCTATAACAGGCCGTTCTGGTAGATTTGGGGCAGAGGTTCATCGTTGGCATCTAGAGAGTGTGTGTGCAAAGTTTGGCATTGACCGGGTTAACGGTGCCGGAGATTAGCTGTACACAGACGGACGGACGGACACACGGACGGAGTGCAAAACATACTCTCTCCCCATGCCTTTGGCCTGGTGGAGACAAGGGTTATCCACCAGGATCAGATGATCCCGGTGGATCTGCTGATCAATTGTGCGGGGTATTTAAGCTCACCTAGACCAGGGGTTCTCAACGTTTTTGGATTTTGAAAAATCGTGAAAATAAAATTTAAAAAAAAATCTTTTTTTTTTTTTTTTTTTTTATAATTTGGGGACCCCCTAAAATAATTTGGCGACCCCCCGAGGGGTCGCGACCCACGGGTTGAGAACCCCTGACCTAGACTGCATGCTTCTTCCTGCCTTTCTTCTGCATATTGTTCCTGGTTGTTGTTATGTGACCGCCACCCCAGCACCACCGGTGGGCTCTGTTATTTCTGTTCCTCATGGGGGGTTGTTATATGTATATCTATCTCCTTGCTCTTAATATTTAATGATGGTGTTTAATTAAATTAAATTAAAAAATGTAGAGCCGAACACCAAGATAAAATATTATATGCACACATGTATTCTCATTCTATAATAAATATTGGTTAAATCTATTCGTGAGTTATCTGACTGAACTATGTCGGTGGGTTCAAAAGAAGCCTGGTGGAATTTTGCTGTAACCTTTATGCAATTGAAATATTTTCCTGAAGTACTAGTGAATGCAATGGGAATTATCGTTCTTTTCACTAAAACGTTTCGGCGGCTACATAGTCCAAACAACATCTGACAGAACAATTGTGTGTGATTGGTCTGACACTCGATGTGCTTGCAATATTGTTTTATTTCTGCAATCAGTTCGCAACGTACCATGTACTGTTTTGAATAAAAGTTGGCTATGGATAATCCACCTCCATACATGCCATCCTTCATCGCTGTTGCACACCACGGTCTACTGTATAGCATTTTGTCTGTCTAATTATATAATTCAATTAAGCTACAACAAAGATAACCATATGGCAATTAATTAATGGAGAGAGATAGCACACACTTTGTCCACTGTCTGTCGCCAGAAATGGACATTAATGAAAATAAACAGCAGCGATGCTGCAGCGAGTCACCGTGTTAGGGTGTGGCGTCCGGGTGTCCTAGTGGCCAAAATATGGGCCTATATATGAATGAAAAGTATGACAATTCTGAGAAAAGTGAATAAAAGAAAGGTAAGGAGATTGTGTGACGTGCTGGGAGAATTGGCACAAACAAACACACATAATCCATCTCTTCTAGTATAATATTGTAACATGTAACTGGTATGCATGTCAAAAATGCACGTGCTGGCCCCTAATTACTCAAGAGTGGCACACGTAATCTCCCTTGCGCCACCTACGAAGCGTTTAGTAAACACGTCTGTCCATTGGGGACCGAATCCATTTGGCTATTATCGGACAAAACAGCCCACAGGATCCAGCCCATCTCACCAGATACAGACTCCTCAAAGCTCTCTTTATGAGAGGGCTGTGAGCTGAAAGTAATAGGCCTAAAGGCAGGGTAGACCATGGCTTCTCACCCTGCAAGCGTAGGGGCCGCATACCACAGGATCCCATTGGGCAGTGACTGAATAACTGGCCTCCACGGTTGATTAATTGAACCCAAAGGAGGGGTGTCCGAAGGAGGAGAGAGATGAGGACAGAAAGTTGGGTCCAGTTAAATTAAGGGAGGGGAAGATGGACGCCCATAAATTAGCGGTCAATCCAGGTTGCACCACTCCATACATCCAGTCAGTCAGTCAGTCAGTCAGTCAGTCAGTCAGTCAGGCAATGCTTCCGTGTCTTCCTACTAACAACATTGTGTTAAGGCAGTAGTGCTGAAAGATTCTGAGAGACTAGCCTAAATCATCACGTTACACAGCACTTCAGCTCTGTCTACAGGTATTAAACAGACCCGGTACCTACTGAGGTAATACGATCTGAACAGACGCAGACCTGAGTGAGCATGATTAAAAGTGGACCCGAACTCGTTCAAGCTCTAGACATTTCCAGGCTCAACTACTGCAACTCTTTCCTTGCTATAGTCTGCCTGCATGCTCTCTCAAACATCTACAATCGATGCAGAAAAATGGACGTCAGCACACCTGGGTCTTCAACCTCCCACATCTCTCCACATAAATGCACACTACGATTAGCAGGGCATAGCAAACAATATGCAGTCAGTATAATACAATTCAGGCATTTAGCAGGCGCTCTTATCCATGAGGTGAACATTTAGCAGGCGCTCTTATCCATGAGGTGAACATTTAGCAGGCGCTCTTATCCATAGCGACTTACAATAAGCAAGGTGAACATATACATAAAATGCAGAGAGACGTTTAAAAAGAAGAAAACAAACCTAACCTTTTCTTCTATTGATTTATTAAAATATTGGCGGGTGGTGCGATCGTTCAAAAACAAACTGAGGAACGGATCTGGACCGGATTTTCACAGATCAAACGCCCAAATACTTCAGCGTATGATCTAAAGGTAATAAAACAATCCAGGCAGCGTAGGATATTTGATTAAAAGGCGGGTTCCGTGTGATGTGGCGGCAAACTGTTAAAATAAATATTGTTATAATAGATTAAATTGGTTAGTTTGCTTAACTGTTGCACCCTAATATATTTACCGTATGTATACTGCATTTCCGTCGTAATCTGAAGTCTCAACACTTCGGTGATCCAGACGGTGATGAGACGGCAGGACTTATAAAAGGTTAGGGAACCTATTGACAGATTGATGCTTCAAGTGCCTCACGCAATAATAGTATTCAATGAATGCTGCCACACAGTCACTTTAATACTCTATGATACCGTTTAATTGATGCACCCCGAGGGACTGCACAATTAGTATTTGCATAACAAGATCTTGCACTCACAGTTACAGGGACATGTAGTCATCCGTAGACTACAGCACACATGCCAACTCCAAACTTTGCCTCGAGTGCCTGGCACACCAGAAGCACACACTGTTTAATAGAACAGTCATTTAACCACATAAACCATTGCTTCCTTATTCGGGGAATGTCATAATATGAGAACGTTCGGCAGAAATACCGGTAGGCAAACATTCTGCAAAAATAGCAAATCTTCGCAAGTTCGCAACGAGTGTTCGCAACTGTTTCTTACTGGCAGCTGATATACCTGTATATTATTTTAAAGGGATCCCTAGCTAATGAGCCAAATATGTCTTAATACATTATAATTGCCCTCTAACTAAAATTAAAAACACCTTAAAATATTGTTTTTATTTCAGAAATATTTAATCTTTCACTCAATAGGGACCCATCACAAGTTGATGCTGTCCATTTGTGGTCCAGCCATATGGAATGCATGGAATATATTCCATGGAAATAATATTATTTCATTATTCATTATTCCATGGAATAATGAAGTAGTTTTTTTAGTTAGCACATGCATTCTATACTCCATAGGGCTGGACCACACATGGACATATGACATCATCAACTTGCGACAGGAACTATTGAGTGCAAGACAAACTATTTATAAAATAAATACAATGTTGAAGGTGTTTTAAATTTCAAATTGTAGTTATACAGGGGCAGGGCAAGTAACATTTATTAAGGCATATACGTCTTATTAGCCAGGGATAGTTATAATGGTATCCGCTCAAAGTCATCTATTGGTGTCTAGACAAGGCAAACATCGGGGTGGAGTAATCAAACACACTATGTTTGCCTTCCCTTACTGGATTCAATATATATTCAATTTCATAACCGTCTTGATGTTAATGAGAGAAGACATATTCTTGTTCATATTCTAGACATATTCGTGTACATGTTACACCAGGTTTGTGAGAAACCACCCATCTAGGTGGTAAACACCACCTAGTGGTTGTAAACAACAGCCTACTGCCTGGTCATAATAATATATATAATATAATATAGTCCACACTTTGTTGTGGTATTTATCACTGTATTCATTGCATTTTACTCATCCTAAGTAACAGGAGGACTGGCCCTGGGCACTACTTGTGATGCTTTTGGGTGATGCTGTACAGTAGTGTGATCAAGTATGGCATTAATTTATGAAAAACACGAACCGTTAGAATATGGCGATAGGAGGTTTTGCCCGACAACAGCGATATGTAAATTAAATGGAAAGCACCCTGACAGGTTAGGAGACGATTGGAGGAATGGTATGCAGTGCAATCCACTGACTCAAGACTCACGCACGCACGCACGCACGCACGCAAATTACTCTACA
This sequence comes from Electrona antarctica, assembly GCF_951216825.1. Classification (NCBI taxonomy): domain Eukaryota; kingdom Metazoa; phylum Chordata; class Actinopteri; order Myctophiformes; family Myctophidae; genus Electrona; species Electrona antarctica. The sequence goes on from NW_027638318.1 coordinate 225,942, forward strand.
AATTACTCTACAATTATATAGTAGCAGGATAATAATAATAATAATACTAATACAACTCCAGTAGGAGAGTTGGCTGGATCACCTTGAGCCAAATTGACAATACAATATTATAGGCTGTATATTGTACATTTTTGCTTCCTGGCTCAATGGAAGACAAAAATGTTGCTTTCTTTTCCTGTTTTTACGAGATCTGAATAGCACCCATGTACTTGGACCAAGTGCACAACTGGTGTGTGCGGCGTTTGTTAAATGAATGGGAGCCATCTGCTGTGGTCTGGCAAGGTGTCAGCAGCTATTGGGGTTCATTTAGGTAAACACAGATCCACACTAGCAGAATGCACAGGGACAGACTAAGTGATTTGGGGGCCTAATGCAGGCATGTGGTGCCCCAAACCCCTTCTTTAATTGCTATTTATTGTTGCTGTCGGGAAACCTTGTAATGTCCAATGGAACCTGTCTTCCAATGGATCCAACGTAGTTATGATTTAGTCACAAGCTCACCAATCTGAGAACCCATCGTCAAAAAATAAGGGAAAGACAGCACCCTCTTTTCCTTTGAATTTTGACAGAGTCAAAATTCAAAGTAGACAGAGTACTGCAATTATGTCTTCTGGATGTTCTATATCTCTTGTACAATGTTTCATTTTTGATTTACATAGGTAGAGGCCTCGTATAAGCCCCTTGGGCTTTTTTGCCTCAGCCTAGCACTTTACCCTTCTTATATTTATATGTTCACTGTGTTTTATATTGTGCTGAATAAATAAATACAAAATACAAACACTCTGTCTCGACTCGAGAGACTACAAGCTCACAGACAGACTTAACCGCACCTCCCAGGTTGAAACCTTTGGTTTGAACCCGGATTAGGCGATAATGTTCCAAACATGCAGAGCATGTCACACTGCGAGCTTGTCGGTTTTACTAGTTTCACTACTTTGGCTTAACATTGTCATAAGTACGAAGCACGAAATCAGGCAGTACGTTATAAATAACAAACAGATGAAATATGGAGATGCAAGGCTTCTGCAAACAGCTCCATCAATCAGACACCACGTCGTGTATGACACATACCATACGGTGCCCTATGACACATACCATACGGTGCCCTAGACCAGTCCTTGTCTTAGACAACCGGACTTGAGTTACAACTGTACTTTCTTCCGTCTACACCAAATATCTTTTGCCAAAACAGCCGGTGTGAGCTTGTAGATCGGCTATTCTTGGCGAATGCACCCTCCAGAATATGGAGGGGTGGTTCAAGTGGTTAACCCAGGTGCTGCTGCATAACTCAACGCAGAGCATTTGACAGCACGTCCAGATGATATTTATGCCAGCAGGTTGTTCTAGAGAGCATCATGTGTGTGCTATATATATATATATATATATATATATATATATATATATATATATATATATATATATATATGAGACAAAAAAGGGACTCCTGCACATCCAAAAAGACCCGTGCGAGGTGCAAGTCTAGTTAGCAGGCATAGACATCATAGCACCTGACGAAGCTCACGGCGAAACGCGTCGTGCTAATAAATAAGTTGATGCAGTAAGTTGTCCGTCTCTGTTCCCTGGAGTGTGCAGTCCCTTCCTTGGAAGGTTTTTCTCTTTTTGATATATATATATATATATATATATATATTCCCCACATTAACCATTATTTTACTTCTGGGGGGGTCCCTGGAACAACATATTTTCAGATGGGGTGAAAATTGGAAATACTTCAATAAAGTAAAATAATAGCTCAAAATTGTACTTGAGTACAGTACTTGAGTAAATGTACTTAGTTACTTTCCACCACTAGATGTAAGTATAAGTAAGGTTCAGCTGTGTTGAGAATGATAACAGAGAGCAGAACAGCAGGAACTCAGGATGCACAACACAACATGGAGAGTCAGCGTTATCTCTAAACAATCACCGGATAATGATGAAAACCATCAGGGATTGGTAATCCTGTCCTCTACAATGGGCGAACACGTCGGAGCACTGCACTGTTGGCTTTATTTTCGGCACACCAACACTGTACAATTTTTAGACATGGGAGGGAAAACGTGATTGGCTCGTTAATGGTTGACAACACCACCAGTATAGAGCGTCGCAGTCCCGCCCCCTTTCATGACGACGCCAGGCCCAGGAAATGAATCACACAATGCATTATTCCCATAGACATTTCAAAAAGTATTTATTTAAAGACCTTTTAAGCGTCGTACGAAGCCAACTCGAGTCGTGACAAATCATGACAACACACACAATATTTTGGACCAAACAAATAATTACATAGAAGAAAAACAACCAAAAAAAGTGTTGTAACCTGCCGTTTTTTTCTACTTTCTAATTCTTTGTTTGGCCCGAAAAATTGTGTTTGTTGTCATGATTTGTCACGACAAGAGTTGGCTTTGTCCGCGGCGTAAACGTCTTTAAATAAATACTTTCTGAAATGTCTATGAGGAAAATTAACGGAGAATCATTTCCTGGGGGCGGACTGCGACGCTCTATAAAGAGTTATAGCTGTGCGGCGGGTCAGGTCACACCGAAAAACAGACGATCTACAAGCTCACAACGTTGCCACGTTGCGATGGCGCGCTGTGAGCTTGCAGATCTCACAACGTTGCCACGTTGCGATGGCGCGCAGTGAGCTTGCAGATCTGGGTGTTTTTGGCGCGCAACACCGGCACACAACTAAAGTATAACTCAGGCTGAAGTGAAATAAGCACGACGAGGATGATCTGCCAATCCAATTCGGAAATAGACCATTTTCTATTGAAACAATAGGATTACAAGTGACGGGTGTGTGGTGGTGGTATTGGGGGGACGACAAAGGGCCAGCGAGAAATGCAAATCCAGTGAGCAGAAGACTAAGACAAAGATGCACTCCCAAATCTTCCGCCGTAGTCTGAAAACCCACCTCTTCAGACTCCATTTCAGCCCGTACACTTGCTCTAGCCTCGACGACCTTACAGGTGTATGCAAAGGCTCACCTTATGTAACTTAGATAGCATTTTATGTAGACATAGCACTCTATAGTAGGCCTATATCCTATATACGCATAGTTTCATTATTTAGATATTCCACTGTTAGGTTCTTAGCTTACGTATGATTCATGATGACTCTTTTTTATGATGTATTAGTACCATGTTTTTTGTTCTTGCTTACTATAAATCGCTCTGGATTAAGAGCGTCTGCTAAATGCCTAAATTGTAAATTGTAATGCACACAGAGAGAGGGAGAAATCAAAAGCAGAGAATGAAGCTTGATTCATCATATGATGTGTCGCGTGGCGGACATGGTAGACCTAGGTTGGCTATTTTTGACGGTGGGACACCGTCCTCCCCCAGTATGGGTTGGGCTTGACGTGGGACACCGTCCCCCAGTATGGGTTGGGCTTGAGAGGGAATGGGAGAAATGGGACAGGAGTGGTTGATGCGTGCAGACCGTTAGGAAGGTCTAGCTGAAGCCGCTGCTCTGCAGCCACACACACACCCCTCTCTCTCTCTCTCTCTCTCTCTCTCTCTCTCTCTCTCTCTCTCTCTCTCTCTCTCTCTCTCTCTCTCTCTCTCTCTCTCTCTCTCTCTCTCTCTCTCTCTCTCTCTCTCTCTCTCTCTCTCTCTCTCTCTCTCTCATCCGCTCACTCGCTCGGCTTAATGAGTTCATTTAATTAGGGCTTCAAGGGGCATGGCTGTCAAGTGATGCGCGAGACTGGCCCGCGGAGCTGTTGGCCAATGCAAGCTGTTCACCTGCACCCAGCACACACACACACACACACTCACAGATGCATAATTCGCACACACACATGCACACTCACATGCACACACACATGAGCGCGGGCGCACACGCGGACATAACAGGGTATAAATCTCAGCACACAGCATATAAGAATAAGAATTAGTGTATGATCCTGGAAAGAATGTGTTCATGAAAGTAATGACAAACCCTACTGTTGTTCAGTGTGGCTGCGCACAGCATGGCATATCAGAATTAGTTAGCACTTTACGTTGTTTAATTAACCAATATTTGAAAGCTTAATTAGGCTAGAACAACTTGGCATGGAATCAGGTGCGGTTTGGCTACTCATTCACCATGAGCGCCACGGTCAAACAGTTTCCGGTTTCTGGAAAATGGTGCAGAGAGTGTATTTTTCCCCAAATAAAGATGTAAAGAAGTACCGTACAATAAAATAATTTTTTTTATTTAGAGAAGAGTTGATATGTTTGTAGAATCTGGTTTACAACTAGATTCTCAACTAGTATAGCCTAATCCCTGTTTCCATGCATGTGGGGGAGGATGATTTTCCACAGTATCGGCACAGCCCTAATAGCTGTGATTGAGATTATGACACTACCGGGACTCTTTGGAATTGACTTGGAAGTCTGCTGACTACACGAATGACACTGGGGACACATTTCGGTTCATACACATTCAAAATCATACACATGTCGTACACGCACGCACGCACGCACACACACACACACACATGCGCACAAACACGTACACTAATGCTTGCACACACAAACAGACGAAGCTGCTTCCTCATCATCTTACACACCAACTTACACACACAGAATGAGAGTGCATGCTGCCTCATTAAGAGGAATACTAGTGCACACGCACACACACACACACACACACACACACACACACACACACACACACACACACACACACACACACACACACACACACACACACACACACACACACACACACACACACACACACACACACACACACACACACACACACACACACACACGCGCGTGCGCGTGCCTAAACAAGCAGTATCAGCCTCTTTCCTCTTGGTTTTCTCCACTATCAGCATGAGCCTGCTGCCTCAACAAGCATCCTCATCATCATCATCTCTTTTCTTCCGATGAATCCAGGACAATGTGGAGTGAATACATCTCATCAGGCTCTCTGCGCCCCACATGGACATGTCTCATCACTGCTAAGTGGAAACACCAAATGAGCAGGCTGTTAGAGGCTTTTTATGCCAGAGTTGGAACTGACTGAGCGCCAGTTAAACACTTTTCAGCCGACGTCTCTATTTTGGGCATGTCATTATAGCTAAAACCAGTACCGAAATACAGTATGTACACATTACGTAATATTCACAAATTATTCAAAAATAGCCAAAAATAAATAAAACAATAGCAGATCTACATTCGATTAACAATTGAGAAGTATCCCTAACTGAGGATGAAGTTAAAGATCTTTGTCTCTGTCGGATGGAAAACCTACGATGTCCAAAACAAAAACGTATTTCTAATGAGTGACATTTTTATTCAGTGACTTGAATATAGTTTCTATGACTTATGTTCAACAGTACGATGTCAACATGAACATGTCTGTGATCCTTCAACAGCGTGCGTGCGTGCGTGCGTGCGTGCGTGTGTGTGTATTCTTGCCTGTGAATGGTAAACAGAGATTTGGCCATTACATAACTTGACCTACTTACGTCTGTCCTCAGGGCTCGGACCAAAGGTGACACGATGCAGGGCATACAGTTGGACAGGGAGTCAAAGTCATATCTTAGTAAACAGATTTTTGTTTAGAGTTGCACGATATCATCGGTAGAGTATCGAAATCGGCCATATCGGCCACGGATATTGATGACACAACAATAATGTGACCGTCAATTGCTTTGAACTCTTTAATACTTTAGCTGCCGGGTAGCTGTTAGCATTTATGAAGTTCCCAGTGCCACCATACGCTCACTTTAAGAGAAGGAGTTTACCCCCCCACCCCACACACACACACTCGACACACACACTTTAGTATCATTGGCACAAGAACCAGTCGCCAGAAGCGGGAGCGACGCAGTACAAAAGGCACAAATTACATCCTGTTTGTAGTCGAGTAAAACGGTGATCAGATTTTACGTCCCATAGCTGGTGGTGACGGGACGTTGCCATAGCAACCGGACCAATGTTAAAAGCTGCTTGGTCCGGTTACTAAGGCAACGCCCCACCGATCCAGCTATGGGACGGAAAATATGATCACCGTTTAAAGCAGTTGAAAGGAGGATTTTCAAACGTCCATACGTCGGAATCCAGGAGAGCTGTCCTTGATCGCGGCCATGATCTGCCGCTTGAACTATTATTATGCATAGCGCGACCTCGAATAATTCAAGTTGGAAATGCATGCCCCACCCAGATATTATGCCTGTGTCCCTTTTATGCCCATATATGGAGTTCTTTGTCCGGCATGCCCAAATATGGAGTCTATGCAGACGTCAGAATGATGTCAGAACAGGCCAGCTCCATATATGGACAATGGGCAGGGGCAGGGCCCTGTCCAGAGCTTTTTGGGGCGGTTCTGGACAACCGTGGGTCCGACAGACTCGACACCGGGCACTGCACCCCCTGTGGTGGGGTGGAACGCGCGTGTCGAATTTGAAGTCAGAGGGCCGAATGGTTCTCAAATTGTGTGGATTACAGATGTACAGATGTACGTACGCACGTACGTACAGATGTACGTACAGAGGCTTGGTGCATTTATAGTTAGATTAAGCTCTAAACATGGTCCTTTATCTCAATCTGAACCCTAAAATGCTTTAGATTGCGTGCGTGCACGAGGAGATTTTGGATATTCGATGACTACACACCATGGGAGCCACTGGAGGCTAACGATGGATGAGAAAACGGTAAAAATAAAATACTATTAATTCTGGATTAAATTACATTAAACAAAACTGATATTTCTCGTGTTGCCAAGCACGAATCCTGAGAAATCGCGGGTCTGGCATAGATTCGGTTAAGTGCTGAACAAGGAAATATTATTGATTAGATTACATAGAAATAGTTTAATGGTTAGCCCATTGCCACACACATCTCTCATTATTTCATTATTAGTAGCACCAAAGCAGGTCTGAAGAGTTGTAAATTAATTAATTCCTGTAGAAAATTATAATGTACCTATAATCCTTTGATGATGGAACAAAAAAAAACATTTGGAGCTCCTCATTTTGCTGTCAGTGACTTCTATCTAAATAATCCTTACAAAGACTAAACCTGAGGCTTAATGTGATTTCCCCTAGCCTAGGTACATTCTCTCCTGCTCTGTGCGTGCGCCGTGCGCGTGCACTGCTTGCTTGCGTAGATATATGGGTGCGTAATACTGCCTAAGTTTAAATTGTCCGAGGGCGTGTAAGAAGGTTTTGTCCTAACAGCAGGGAGTAGCAGCAGGAACTTAACCCATTTTGGGCGGGAACCCCTTTTGGTGTTAGCATTATATGCTTTAGCTATTGAAAAATAGCAGATCTACAAGCTCATAGCGCGCCACCGAGTGGCGCACTACGAGCTTGTAGGTCTGCTATTTTTGAAAAATCGAAGAACGACTGACATAGAAACATAGAGTTTAGAATCTGATCTCAGGTCAAAATGGGTTAATAGCCATATTCACACTTCACTACTGTCATCCAATGGCCTCTTAATACCAGCTATATTGGCAGCCCATTAATACGGTAGCTTACTGACATTTTCACACAATTTCATGCAATGTGGTTCTCACAGTCTACAGCGGAGCGTCGGTCTAATCAATACCAGTTCCTGCTTAATTGTTCCAAGGACTGCACTGCAGCGAAGGAGCAAGCAGGCCAGCGCAGCACACAGTGCAGTTCATGCAGGCCAGCGCAGCACACAGTGCAGTCCATGCTCCGTTGTTCCAAAAGCATCTACAGTTGGAGGCCATCGATATTGTCCTTTTCTTTTTGCTGAGGTTTGCGTGATCTGCGCAAAAGGACAGTTAACCCATTTTGGGCGGGAACCCCTTTTGGTGTTTTAAACATTATGTTATAATTTAGCTATTGAAAAATAGCAGATCTACAAGCTCATAGCGCTACGAGCTTGTAGGTCTGCTATTTTTGAAAAATCGTGAAAATATTTATTTCAGAAAGCTGGAGGATTTAGAAGGATTTTTTAAAATTTTGAGGTCAGGCCTAAATGGGTCAAATGATAAGGGACAATATCGGTGGCACCCAACTGTAACATCATCTTTGTCTGCATGACTTACACACTGGAACACCGTGCACATACACTGGAACACCGTGCACATACACTGGAACACCGTGCATACACTGGAACACCGTGCATACACTGGAACACCGTGCACATACACTGGAACACCGTGCTCATACACTGGAACACCGTGCACATACACTGGAACACCGTGCACATACACTGGAACACCGTGCACATACACTGGAACACCGTGCACATACACTGGAACACCGTGCCCATACACTGGAACACCGTGCACATACACTGGAACACCGTGCACATACACTGGAACACCGTGCACATACACTGGAACACCGTGCACATACACTGGAACACCGTGCACATACACTGGAACACCGTGCTCATACACTGCAACACCGTGCACATACACTGGAACACCGTGCACATACACTGGAACACCGTGCACATACACTGGAACACCGTGCTCATACACTGCAACACCGTGCACATACACTGGAACACCGTGCACATACACTGGAACACCGTGCCCAATGCAGTACAGTATGTGTGGCTCTGTCTCTATCAGTCTGTGTGTGTGGCTCTGTCTCTATCAGTCTGTGTAGGACGTACCACACTGAGAACACCGTGCCCATACAGTACAGTATGTGTGGCTCTGTCTCTATCAGTCTGTGTAGGACGTACCACACTGAGAACACCGTGCCCATACAGTACAGTATGTGTGGCTCTGTCTCTATCAGTCTGTGTAGGACGTACCACACCGAGCCAATACTCTATACTGCAGGCTTCAGACAGCTTACATTTCACAGTTATAACACGGTACTAGTAATTCTTTCTACAAATAAAATACCATATCTTTCCCTAACCTTATGAGGGGAAAAAACACTTACATTTCTGCAATTATGACTCCTTTCAAGCTGGTGCAATGCGTCATAAGCATATTAAGATTGTGTTGATTTGTTGATTTCACAGATTGCAATTTGCAAATGTTGAACTGTGCATTATTCTGCATTTAAAATGAGAGAAGGAATTACAAAATATACATAGCCGAAACATCGCAACGTGGCCTATTTCCACATTATTAGTTACCAGTACACTTCTCCTCATTCATGTTAGAATGATAATACATAATGTGCAATAACTGTGTTCCAAGTAGCGTGCGAATCTGGACCAATGCAACATGTTTGCGTTTGGGACACGGTAATATAAGAAAGACACCTACAGTTGGAGGCCATCGATATTGTCCTTTTCTTTTTGCTGAGGTTTGCGTGATCTGCGCAAAACCCCTTTTGGTGTTTTAAACATTATGTTATAATTTAGCTATTGAAAAATAGCAGATTTACAAGCTCATAGCGCGCCACCGAGTGGCGCGCTACGAGCTTGTAGATCTGCTATTTTTGAAAAATCGTGAAAATATTTATTTCAGAAAACTGGAGGATTTAGGAGGATTTTTTAAAATTTTGAGGTGAAATGAAATGAAATGAAATGAAATCTATATTTACCCAGGGTATCTGGGCTAAGCTCAAGAACTTGTTTCCAGCCAGGCCCTGCTCATAGAACACATTTCATCGTAGTGGTTCAATGCCTTGTTCAAGGGCACTTCAGCGGTGGTAATTTTAACGTGTCGGACGGCTGATTCGAACTAGGAACCTTCCGGTATCAAGACCGCGCCGCTATCCGTTCGGCCACCGCTGCCACTAAGGTCAGGCCTAAATGGGTCAAATGATAAGGGACAATATCGGTGGCACCCAACTGTATATGCTCAGTTCACTGTTAGGACAGGATAGTTTGATAGAAATGAATGATTTGTCCTCCTCGCACTCTCACCTCCCTGCGGGTGTAAACCACCAACTGACGCAGTGCCTTAATATGAGCTCCTCTGCAGCAGGTAGTGACAGAGTAGAGTGGTTGGTATTGCAGTACACTCGTACGAGCTTGACAGAGACAAACCATGGGGCTCTGTACAGAGTTTTGAGTTTTGTCTGTCAGTCATATACCCCACTTCAAACAAAAGCCTTCTAAGGATCTGCACCATTCACGCAAGTCACCAAAAATGACAAGAAATACAATACATTTTGCACAAAGTGCAGCTTCAAAACCACATTTCTCATTTGTGATTGTGATAATATTATTGTCATTCTCATGAAAGCCACATCGTTATTGTATTCTGACAAGATTTTGGTCATCGTCATTCGAAGCGAGTATGATTGTCCTCCCGACGGTTGGTCTGGTCATCTGTGGGTCTTCAAGTGGCAGTAGAGGCCAATCCTTGATCCACAGTCAAATCTGGATCGTCAATTTAACTGTGAAAGTGTAAAAAGTGGACCCATTTGTACACTTTTACTGTGTATACGCCTCCCTTTGTCCAGGCAGTGGCCCGCTGCCACATCCACTATATCTGTACACCCTGACTGAGACGCGGTGTCCTGTACCACTTAAGGCCTGTGGCTGTCCAGCCTCGCAGTGACCGCAGCATGCTTTAACAGTTACAGGGACATGGCCCGAGGCAGCAAATAGCCACTCTTGTCACCCTTTTCCCCATGTAGTCTAAGCTCTTATATCGGCACGACATGTCGGGCAGAAACCACTTATCTCCATATTGAAAGGAGATTATCCACCTACTGTACTACCGACGTACAAAATTGCAATTGCAAAACGGCAAATATGGCACTTGAGATTGTCTGGGAGATTTGGGATATCATTATTGTCAAGTGTTGATGTTATTTTGTCCATATATCCTAATTCTTTATACTTGCACACTGGTGTTGCATGAAGTAAATAGCTGCTATACAAGCTAGAATCTAGCTTGTAAATAGCAGATATATAGCTTGTATATCTGCCATTTACTTCTAGCTGCTAGATCTTCTATTTACTGAGCACGACACTGGCATGCAACTAAGTATAACTGAGGCTTTAGTTGTCACTCATTCCCCCCTCATAACTGACAACGACCACACACACGCACACACGCACACGCACGCACGCACGCACGCACGCACGCACGCACGCACGCACGCACGCACGCACGCACGCACGCACGCACGCGCACACGCACACGCACACGCACACGCACACGCACACACTCTTGCTTGCAAAAGTTGTAGAGGCTAGGTAGGTAATGCCATCCAGTTCAATGGGTGGAATTTCATCACAGCAAGCCAGTGCACCTAGTGACCCTGGCCTTAAGAATAAACATGACCCCTTTGACCCTGCCCTCGCCAGGCTTCAAGCCCTGATAAAGGAGCTTTTGCAAAGCAGGTTGAAATGTGACGTGGCATGTTGAGTGTGGGACCAGGCTGGGGCTCGTTGACCCCTCTCAGTTGCAATAACTACTCATGAGAATATTTGATGAAACGCAAAGTTGTCATTACCATTACGTATTTATATAATCGGCATCATTCCATGCCCCCAAATGGGAGACTTTGTCCGGTGCCTGAAAGTTGTATGGTCATCGTGTTGATTGGCTAGGAGACTAGGACCGTGGAATTCAACATAAGGGCTTTTTTTATTTTATCTTTCCACCCTAATTACCGTGTGTGTGTGTGCAAGATGTGCGGGCTACACAGCTAGACAGGAGAGTTTTTAGTAACATATATAAGGAAAGATGACAATTCACATCACTCCCTTTTCTATTGTTACTGCATTATTCAACCTGTTCTGTGAATCTGTTGTATTGTTCCTACTGTTGTTTCACTATATTGTCCATGTCTAACAAAAATCTGTATTATTGCTTCTATGATTATCGGACGCTTTCTGATATGAACAATAAGGCCAGCACACGTTTAGCACTCACAATTTTAGCAAATGACACTGATCATCCCGTACATCGTCACTCATGCCATCTGGACGAAGATACAGAACTTTGAAATGGATACATTCAGTAGCTATCAGCTCAAAAACTCCATGTTTTCCTGGGGACCGATAAAAAGAAAATAGAGCAATGGAAAACTCTCCCGTCGGGTCCAACCTCTTGTGACCCATGTCAAGGGTTACACCTTCTCCTCTCATCCTGGTCACTAGCAGCTGTCCACAAGTCTGACATGTCCAGTAACCCCCATACCGTCAAACACATTCTGAAGACATGCCCCAGTCAATGAGACGCTGCTGAAATGACACCTCACACCCACAAGGTTGTGATCTTAGGTGATGTTCTTGTCTAGACTTTCTAAAACGCATTCATTTCATTGTAAAGAACATACACCCAACAATCCAATATCTTGAATGGCAGAACTGTGATTACATGCAGGCACCATAAATACCACTTGCATGTTTTCAAATGATTCAGTAGGACAATTCAGTAGGATCATAGGGACAACTTGGACAAGAGCAAATTGATGTTGTTTTACATCACCCTATCTATGTGGAGATGCCAGGCACCAGCGCAAATCGATTGTGGCCAAATCCTGACCGACATAAGTTGTTGTGAGGCAGCGTTTAATGTCAGCACAAATTGATATTGTTAGGGAACGGTTTTGGTTGTGTGTGATGTCAGACAAGAGCCTAGTCAGTGAGAGAGAGCGAAAGAGAGAGACAGAGACAGAGGAAGAGAGCCTATTTTACCCACACAATAACCTAGGCAAGCTGACAACGCAGTTCATCCTCCGGGTTTTAGATGATAAGGTGACCAGAGAGATGTGTTCTGGTGAGCGGTGCCGTCGCTTATCACCGCGGCGTGACGTCATGTTTTTTCAACCACCACGGTGGTCACTTTATCACCTAAAACTGAAGTATGAATAGGCCTTAAAGCACCACTTTCTCCAGTCCACTATATTTAAAAAAAAAAATCACACTTGAGAAGTGTGAAGTGAGCGGCGCCTTTTATCATGATGCATGGTCATGTATAAATGGTGCATGTAAAGTGCTTTTCTCCAAAGCACTTTACATAGATTGTGTATTACATTCAGCCATTCACACACACGACACATTCATACACCCGATGGCAGAGGAAACCATAGAAGGCGCCAACCTGCACATCGGGAGCAAAAGGACACTTCGACACTAACTCTGGGGGAGCCCAGGTCCCAGGATCGAACAGGATCGAACTGGGAACCTCACGATTCCAATCCGGTCGCCCTACCGGCCACTCTACCCCTAAGCCGCTGCCGCCCCCTTGATGATGATGACGTGATCATACATCGCTTTTTACTGTGGCACCCACTACGTCATAGTGTACTGTGGAACCCATACGTTATAGTAAATGTACGCCATTGACTTGGTCTGAAAGTTTGTACGGAATAACGTTGTTCTGTAAAACGTCCAAAGACTTGGCCGCCACATGACGTCACAGGGGGGGCACACACAAAGCCACGACAAAAATAGACGTCAACATCTATGTAATTACCATGTCATGTGAACAAGTCAAGTCTGCCTAACCATCCATTAATCCAGTCAGTTTGTGCTGGGTTACTGTAGGCCTATGTGCATAGTCTGTAGGGCAGCTGTGCGCCTGAAGGCTGCTCAACATAGCGAAGTCAAAGAGAGGCCGAGAGCTTCCACGGGGAACACACACACACACACACACACACACACACACACACACACACACACACACACACACACACACACACACACACACACACACACACACACACACACACACACACACACACACACACACACACACACACACACACACACACACACACACACACACACACACACACACTCCCTTGTCCACATAGTCTCGCTCACTAACTCGTCTACTAACCCTGCCCTTCCGCTCCATAAACCGTCCAGCGCAGCAACACCTGCCCCCAGATGGGATAGTTTGTGTGTGTGCATGCATTTTGCGTGCGTGTATGTGTGTGCATGCATGTTGTGTGTGTGTGTGTATGTGTGTGCATGGCCAGGCCCCTGCTGGCTCCCCGTGCTAGATGTGTATTGTGCTCCAGAACTTCAATCTGAACCAAACTGTATTAGTCAAGTCAACGACATCATCACACGTGACACGATTCACTGCAAGCAAAATCCCACTCCAGAAAGTTTCCTCACACTGACATCATCCTGCTTCTTGCCATGAATCCCAGCAACAATGCAATTGCTGTATTTCAGGTGGAACTAATGCCAAATTAGTATACAGTACATGTAACTAAGACAGCCCCGCGGGCTAGACAGGCGGAATATATGAAGATACAGACAGATGAAAACCTCAACACATTAGTAGGTTGTGGAAAACCGCAAGAGGTCGGTTGAACTTGATCTTTCTTTACCACTCTGTGATGCTGGAGAATTGGTTTCTAACACAACAGCTCTTATCTTTTTGGCAAAGTACCATGTGATCCTACATGTACTGTAGGCCGGGGTGCATACTTAGTTTAGACTAGTCATTGGTTAGACATGGGTTAAGGTTAGGTTTAGGTGTGCTGCCTGTAGGCATGCACATCAAGCATTCGGGTCAGTCTCTCAACGCGATGTATTTTCCTCGCGTTGCTATGGCTATTTCAGTCTCTAGGCGATCATGTTTGAAGACAAATTCATTCTGATATGCAATGAGCAATTAGCCTGATTACAATTCAGCAACGAGATCATGCAGCATGCAGCAGCAGAACATTGATTTGATATTAAAATTGTACGCATAGAAATCTGAAAATGTTTTAAAATTTGAATATCCAAAATCCATGCGTACCTTAACATGGTGTCTATCCATCATCATCATCACTTAATACTGGCAATAAAACCTCATAGACTCCAAAGTCAAATCCTAAGCACCAAGTGCCGTCCGATCTCCTCTTACGTGTCTCTGTAGGAGCATGTCAGGACCGATCAGAAGTACCCACACCAAGCAATTACCACATCCATCTGAACTCCTTATTACTCCAATTACTAGTCAAGCATGCTTGGAAATCACGGATGACCTCAGACTTTTGTCCCGACACAGTGAGGTCGGCCCACTGCGGAGAGCGGAGGTCCGACCCAAGAAACCACAAAGGAATTGGAGGCAGGGGACTTTTGATCAAAGAGGGGTCATTTAAGTCTCTATTGGGTTGAGGGAGGTGGAAAACAAGGGGTTTTGTATATAAATAAGTGCCTGTCTTTGAATGAAAAGGCCAGTGGGGGGAAAAAAAACAGTACTGGCATACTATTTTAGAGAATAGTCACAAAACAAACGATAAGGAAGTGAGTCTCAAGGTAACACAATGTCATTTTCTCTAGACATATTACACGGCACTTACTAGGTGTGTTCAAGAAAAGACAACATCTGTGTGAGGCTTTTTCTTGCACCTGAGTGGAAAGCATTGGCAGCCATGTGTCTATTGAAATACTACATGTCCAATGTTTGAAGAAATACCAAAGGTGTGATCAGTGGCGATAAGATATTTAGGTCATAAATATCACTCATTTACACGGTCCATCCTCAGTACAAGAGTATGGCTCCCTGTGAGAAGTAGAGCATATATTTCTGATATTCTGTTGCTTTAATCAAGATGCTGGGCCTCATTATAAGATATGGATCTACATGATAAGATATGGGTCAGAATCTGATAATGACAACTCTACAGCTATCGATAACACCAACAGAATAGAGGGTCAATTGACTACATCGCATGAACACGTCAATGGACCATGCAGATTCTGTGACCCCTTGAGGTCCTTTTTATTCACGTTGCAAAGGTTTGCCCCCCCCCCCTCCCCCCCAAACCTCTATGTACACCACCACACCTCCCATCCCCTAATATTATTCATACAGACGTAACATATTCAAAAACACACCTTTGGCCTACATAGATAACACTTCCTCTCAATCTCTCCTAAAGAGAACGTGGGTAAAGCCACCATAAAGAGGGGGAGGAGGGGAGATAAGAGGGGGTGGGGTGCTGGTGGGCAAACAGGGGCGCAGGGGCTCAAAGGTTCAACAGCCATGTTTGTGGACACAGATGGAGAAGTATGTCATTCAAGGTTCCAGGTCAGCGAAGGGGGAAAGAATTACATCAAAGCAGGGGGGGGGGGGGGGGGGGGGGGGGGGGGGGAGCACAACCTATATCAACCGCTTATTATACAGCTTGGTTGAATGCTCCATTCTGATTGTCAACCACAGCATTCTGTGGTCCGTTATGTTTTGATAGGAGTTTGCTGCCGTGCTCAACAACAGATCGTTTGCATCATTCGCAACACCTGTGGAAATCTAATGGGACTATTTTCTTCAGCGGAAGCAATTAAATCATTTTTAAATCAATACAATCATTTTTGTTATTGTGCTTTGGGTCAAATCATTGATTTCTTTATTAACCACTTTCGACCTGGCTTCCCTATTTGAGCATGTCCGAAATAGTCCAAAATAGCGAGGTGCTACAAAGTATAATTTGGTTTAAGAAGTTAAGTAGCCAGGTAATAAGCAGGCTAGAGGGCAGGGTGACTCCGCATCACCCTGGGTTGTATTTCTGAATTCTGAATAATTTCATTATGCCTTAGATATCGCCCCATACTACCGACCACATACAGTACCGCTGATAAGAATCCACTGCTGACTGTGAACTTCAAACAACCTACAGAACTTTGAAAGCAGCGAAAAATCCGAAAATAATTTGTTGTAGTACAGTAGAATCCAATCCTTTTTCACCTATGGTAATTTAGAAGTCATATGGATTTGCACGTGCACATGCGCGCGCCCACACACACACACACACACACACACACACACACACACACACACACACACACACACACACACACACACACACACACACACACACACACACACACACACACACACACACACACACACACACACACACACACACACACACACACACCACACACACACACACACACACACACACACACACACACACACACACACGTGACATTACAGGTCATTTTTTACACTTTCACGGTTTCTTTCTGTGAGATTATCACAATTCACCAGAAAATATATTTTTGGAACAGTCATGAGCACAGAGAATGCAAGGTGATAAAATAATTTCATGATTTATTCAGAACGAGGTTTGATCTTTCTCCGCAAATAAAAATGTCAACATGTATGAATGAGGCTTCAACTCCTGCATATGAATAGTTTGATGCCAAATTACTCGCCAGAGATTTGTGTTTATTCATCAACGCCCTTGTTGTGTAAAGTAAAGACCCTCAATGTTAAAGATGGAGTGCTGATTTTTGTATATTTTCCAGTTTTTCATGTGTTTATGAGGTGACAAAATGTCTTCCCTTTGCATTTAGGGTTTCTTCCTGAAGGCTGAAACCTTTACAGTCAAACGTGCCAATGACAAAAACAGTGATATACTGTAGTGACATCACAATATCATCCCCTCCCCTAACCCCTCCCCCTATATCATACAACGACAGGTGTGGGTGCGGCTTCACTTCAGGTGGATCACCATTCACCACCCATCACCAGCCACCAGGCAAACCAGGCATACTTAATGAACTGGTGGGGGTGTCCACTGTCCACATACAAAAATAAATTGTATTGAAAAATCTTCCCCCTTATATAATAATAATACCTGATGATCATGTTTTAGGGTGGGGAAAAAATCACGGCATTCCATCTTTAAATCAACGCAGAGGATTTTAATGTGTATTTTTTATTATGTATTGCATGTGTTTTTTCTTACATTGACAGCCTATACTTGATCATAATACACAGCACTACTTTTGCTACTTGAAATCGTGAAAAGTAACCGTTTCCTTTCTGTGTGGAGTTTGCATGTTCTCCCCGTGTCCCCTGGGTAGGTACCCTCACATGTTCTCCCCGTCTCCCCTGGGTAGGTACCCTCACATGTTCTCCCCGTGTCCCCTGGGTAGGTACCCTCACATGTTCTCCCCGTGTCCCCTGGGTAGGTACCCTCACATGTTCTCCCCGTGTCCCCTGGGTAGGTACCCTCACATGTTCTCCCCGTGTCCCCTAGGGTAGGTACCCTCACATGTTCTCCCCGTGTCCCCTGGGTAGGTACCCTCACATGTTCTCCCCGTGTCCCCTAGGGTAGGTACCCTCACATGTTCTCCCTGTGTCCCCTGGGTAGGTACCCTCACATGTTCTCCCTGTGTCCCCTGGGTAGGTACCCTCACATGTTCTCCCTGTGTCCCCTGGGTAGGTACCCTCACATGTTCTCCCTGTGTCCCCTGGGTAGGTACCCTCACATGTTCTCCCTGTGTCCCCTGGGTAGGTACCCTCACATGTTCTCCCCGTGTCCCCTGGGTAGGTACCCTCACATGTTCTCCCCGTGTCCCCTGGGTAGGTACCCTCACATGTTCTCCCCGTGTCCCCTGGGTAGGTACCCTCACATGTTCTCCCCGTGTCCCCTGGGTAGGTACCCTCACATGTTCTCCCTGTGTCCCCTGGGTAGGTACCATCACAAAAACATGCAGTAATCCTGGTCTCTAAACTGCCTCCCCCTGGCCAGCTGGGGCGCCTGATGGAGGGGAAAGGAACTGGTTGGAATAACGTGTTCCTTCCACGCGCTACGTCCAACCAGGGAAACTCCCTTCATGCATGAAGGAAGCATGAGTTCAAGTTCGTTGCTCTCCCCAGGTTGGCGGAGGGTGTGTAGAGCCCAGGATCACATTAGATATTTGACACAGGGGTGAAAAATGGGTTACAAAATCGTGGGATAAAAATTAAGTAAAACAAATAAATAAAAGTAACCGTTTGGGACATATGAGGTTTCCACCCATCAGAGACGATATAAGCAAAGAGTGACTTTCCCATCTACCAAAAGTCACTGGACTCATGTACTGTTATGTCCACCTGGAAAGACTCGATTATAATCCCTGTTCCCAGAAAGGCATGCTGCAAAGAAAATAATGATTACCGTCCGGTCACTCGGACTTCAGTAGTGTTTTGAAAAAAAAAAAAATCATTATCAGTCTGTTGAAGGCAGCGGTTGGCTGTTCATTGGATGATTTCCAGTTTGCTTATAGGAGTGACAGGGGTATAGAGGATGCAGTTTTGGCCTTGGACTATTTTCTTTTGAAACACAATAACAAAGCTTATGCACGCCTTCTTCTTGTAGATTTCAATACAATACAGCCAGTCAGCCACATCTCTTAATTAAGCGGCTGAGGGACCTTAATGTCCATCCAATGTCCTGGTACTATTCATTTATGAGTGTAGAAGTGGCAACCTGAATAATTACATCATTAAATTCTCGGATGACACTGCCATCTTAGCCCTTCTGGATAAGGATAGGGATTTAGCTGACTACTTTTTAGAGGTACAGAGCGTTGTAAAGTGGTGTGATGACAACCACCTTGTTCTTAATGTTAAGAAGACACAGGAGATGGTGTTTGACCCCAAGAGTATTGGTGATCACAGGCCTGTGGTCATTCATGACTCAACCATCTCACAGGTCTCCTCATACAAATACTTGGGCATCTGGATTGACAACTCACTAACACACATGTAGACAGTCTCTGTAGTAAACTACAGCAAAGACTGCATTTCCTCTGACGTCTCAGGGTTCATGGTGTTGACCAAAAATGTTAGTGTTCTATCGAGCAGTCTTGGAAAGCCTGGTCAGATTTGGTGTCACAGTTTGGTTCGTTAATCTCTCAGTGCAACTGAGGTCCAAATTGTTCAGATTGGTGCAAACTGCAGTGAAGATCATAGGGGTAAGACAACTCCCCTCTCTGCAGTCTATTTATGAGCAGGCCACATTAAAACAGGCTAAAAAAAATGTCAGTGATGTTACCCATGTGTTAAATGGAGAGTTTGTAATTCTGCCCTCTGGGAGAAGGTACAAAGAACCGAAGTAGAAGTACATCAGGTTTAAAAAATCGTTTGTACCAGCATCAACTAAAATGTTGAATGAAGCTCTGAAACAGCAGTGACTGTAAGATTCACACTATGTGTGCACTTGTGTAATGTTGTGTCTCCCTCTGTTATGTATTCTGTTTGTCATTAACGTTTTGTGTGTGGCTGCAGCAGGAGTGAAAGCCCAAGACAAATTTTCCCTCTGGACAATAAAGTTTACCTTGACCTTGTCCTTGACTCATGCTCGATGCACGATGTTGTGCACCTACAAAATTGCCAATCTACGTACATGCTCACAACAACTACAAGCTTGTGATCATGTACACCTGCTATTTTTGGCGAATGGCATGTCACACAACCAAGCATAAATCAGGCATAGCATTGCCTCATGTGTGAAGACGATGTGGAGTGGAGCTGGGGTGAAATTAGAATATTTTCGAATACTTTCAATGTAGCATGATTATGTGGGACAGCTGTAGCGTAGTAGATAGAGAGTTTCCTGGCTGCACCCAGGAAAACCGTGTCCCTGAGCACGACACCTGACCCCCATCAGCTCATCATGACCGCTTGAGCAGCCATCAGGTGGATGAAGTTGAAAACGCTCCCGAGTAGGCCGGTGTCCGCCCGGTCTAGTAACTGTCAATAAAGTAGTAAATTAAATAGCTTTCTCTTTGCAACGCTGTAAAGTGATTTGGCCAGCCATTCTGTGCATATGGTTGTGTATGTGCGTGCGTGTGTAAATGTGCGCATGTGTCCACGAGTGTGCGTCCAGAGAACTATAGCAAGCTGACTCAGCTTAGACAGTAGCAATCGGAAACAGGAGACAAGGACTTGGCTTACGAAACAAAATCGGCAAGGGCGCGGGCGCACACACACACACACACACACACACACACACACACACACACACACACACACACACACACACACACACACACACACACACACACACACACACACACACACACACACACACACACACACACACACACACACACACACACACACACACACACACACACACACACACACACACACACACACACACACACACACACACACACACACACACACACACACACACTGCACAGAAAGGCTGGCCAAACTGCCGTTACGGAAATAACTACATTTTTGTCTCAAACAAATCCCAGGGTGGAAGTGTTTTAAAGTCAGGTGGCGGTTAAAACGAGTGCAAAACGAATGTTGTGTCCGCCGTGTGTGTGTTGGGGAGGCACATAAATATCCGCCAGCAAGCCCCCTATCCCCCTCCACCCTCAACTCGCTCTTTCTTGGGAGGGGGGAGACACTTCGTCTTTTTTACTCTGTCACTCTCTTTTCACACATGGAGGGACCAGCCCACTTCCTTACCAACACCATCTCTCACAGCGCTGCCCCGGACTTCCCACTGCAATTACTTATAAAAACTTTTCAGGGCCTGCTACACGTGGTCGGGTTTTTAAGGAGCTGCGTCCCCCTCCTCACGTGGTGCGGGGGGTATTGAGTCGTCACCGACCCCCTGAATGATCACCGAAAAATAAGGCGGCGCAGACAATAGCTCGTCTTGATGAATTCAATTCTTTCAGGACCCTGTACCGTCGTCCAGGCAGCTCCGGGGCAAAACAATCGCCGCTTTGATGAGTCCAAGAAAACTCACTCTGTCCACAAAAAAAGAAAAAAAAGGAAAGAAGGAAAAAGCAGTAGGAAAAAGAAGAAAGGAAAAAAAAAAGACTCGCTAACTACTTCCGAATGGAGGATCTAAACATATGTCTTTGGACTGGAACCCACCCAGCATATACCGTAGAGTCTATTTCTATTGGACTGGAACCCACCCAGCATATACCGTAGAGTCTATTTCTATTGGACTGGAACCCACCCAGCATATACCGTAGAGTCTATTTCTAGTTCTATTTTTTTGTTTCTTCTCCCGCAAATTCTTACAAGCCTCCTTTTCACTAAGACCAAGACACATCAGCCATGCAACAGAAGAAAGAAAAATAAAGTAAAAAGATAGAAAGGACAAATAACATTAAATAACAGAGTTCACACTCTTCTTGCTTCGGCACACGCACTTACGCCAACTGGACGTGAGTGGGAGCGACCCCCCCTCCACACATACACACACAAAATTGTACCCCCCAAAACATTTAAATAAATAGAAACCAGCTAGATTTTGGACTGACCTGGTCTGCAGTGGAAGAGACATTGACGTTGGACTCGGACATGATTTGAGGCTGTGTGACCCAGTGCTGCTTCTCTGATGGTCACAGTTAGGCTCCTTCATTCACACCTTTGCCGTTCGGTTTCCGCGGCGAAACGGGAAGGGGGGTGGGTTTGGGGGGGATTGTCGTGGTGCGATGGAGGGGGGGGGGGGGAGGAGTAGTGAAAAAAAATCACCCCCTCCCTTCTGCCCTGGCTTGATTAATGCCTGAATTACTTTCACCTCATTTCATCTGATGGAGCTCCGCTTCCTCTCCGCCCCTCTCTCTCTTGCTCATTCGGCATGGTAGCCCTCTCTCTCTCGCGCTCGCACTCTCTCTCCCCCTCCCTGCCTCCCTTACGCTTACTTTTTTACATGCCCCCACCTCCCCTCTCTCTTTCTGACCCTTTTCTGTTGTGTTTCACCATTTCAGGAAAATGCACCCCCCAACCAGCCCCCCGCACCACCATCACCCCCCAGCCCCCAAGACCCCCCCCCCCCCCCCCCCCGCACCCCAACAAAAAGACATAGGAAAGATCCCCAGTCCTTCTCCCTCTACCTCCACAATGAATGGCTCGTTGTCACTCCAGCACCTAGGCTGAATACAGAGCAAGGAAGCAGGGAGAGAGGAGAGCCGAGGGGGGTGAAACAAGGGGTGTTGAACTGCTAGTTTTAGCTGGCCGGAGTGAAGCAGGAGGAGGTAGGGGAGAGGGCTGGAGGACCCAGGGTCTGCTGCCAAGCTCCCTCTCTCTCTCTCTCCCTCTCTCCCTCTCTCCCTCTCTCTCTCTCTCTCTCTCCGCTTTTTCGACAGATTAAAGTAAAAAAGTTTAAAAAAAATGTGAGGAGCCAACCTTCTACCAGCCCCCCGCCCCCCCAACCCCCCCCCCCCAACCACCCTTCTGTCTCTCTTATTTCTTCCGTTTGTTTTCAGGGCAGCTGCCGCAACAAACTCCGTGGACCACCAACAACTCTCCATTCAGCAGCACTTGACTCTCCCAAATCCCCGTCCCTCTCTCCGCACCCTGACACTGCCAACGCGAGCCCCCCCAAACCCCCCCGTCCCTCCCCCCACCAACCCCCACCGGGGCCAATGCCCTCCATCCTCCGTCGCCCCCCCCCCCATCCCTAGCCCCATCCGCAACGTGTTCACACAACTTTACTGCCTTGTGTTTCGAGTCAAGTTCTTCCCTCCTCAGACACTGTTTGGTGCTCCAAAATGAATAATACACATAAATACATGGTCAACAACCCGCCCCCCACCCTCCACCCCGCCCCCCACCCTCCACAGACACAAACATACTGCTAATATATAAATACATGGTCAACAACCCGCCCCCCACCCTCCACAGACACAAACATGAAATACATGGTCAACAACCCCCCCCCCCCTCCACAGACACAGACATACTGCTAATTCAGTCATGCACATTTGCCAGCATATGGCTAATGACCTCACTAATGACCTCACTACAACAACAGGAACAGCAAACAAATATCGGAAGAGAGCGGAAGAAAGGTGCATCACAACATGGAAGGCAAAACAAAGCCCATCGGTCACACGGGGGAAGGGAAAGGCGTCTTCCAGCCTGTCAATCAGGGAGCGACTCTCTGACTAGGTGGCGTACTGGCCCATGTCAGACGTTGACAGGCGACTGGCGCGCGGCCTAATAGCTTTTTGATAGCCAGGGACAATGGCCACCGTGGGCCGTGTGGAAAACACTTCCACGAGTTGATATGAAACCAGCGAGAAACGTGGACAGGATGCTATTGATTTGTCCGTCAACTCTGGGATTAGGGCGGCTGAGAATGGGCTTGAATGCAACGAAGGGCTCCCATAAAAACATCATTACCATATCGTCCCCTATTCAAGGTGGTGAGAAGAACGCAACGCGACCATGTCAGCATTCCTGAAAACAAGACACTGAGTGATAAGCCGCGCCGCAAAGAAAATGGTCCCATGTAATGTGTTCTGTTATGGACAGACCATCGCTCAAGGGCTATTACACTTTTCATTTGGGTGGGATCCAAGCAGACGCTTGCCAAGATATCCAATAAACAACACAGAAAAGAGTTAAAATGCATATTGTGGATTCCTTTAATAAGTTATTAAATTGACACAATTTAGTGAAATGAGATATTTCGTACAGTCGCCTATAAAAGAGTAGTAGAAAATACTACTCTTGGGGGGCGTTGGGGGCTGTGTTGGGGGCTGTGGATAAAATAAGCGTGTGAAAACCTGAGCGCCTTGCAGTCCAACTTTCTCCATTTCCGTTGGGAATTTCAAAGAGACTTCTGACTGCTGTTGTAGCTGGACCCGGCTCTGAAAGCACAGGTCTGATACTGGGCTCGATCTCCATTCATCAGACACACAAAAAGCAGCAGGAATGAAATTGCTTAGCTTTCTGCACGCTCGTTTAGTACAAAAGCCTCCGCACTTTGTGTGTGTGTGTGTGTGTGTGTGTGCGTGCGTGCGTGCGTGCGTGCGTGCGTGCGTGCGTCACACAGCAAAAAGAATGATACACATGCAGTGCTTAAAGAGGAAACTCATACGAGTCCCTGCAGCCACGAGACAGGCAGG